>NW_026542599.1:58985335-59233902 GCF_028750875.1 Macrosteles quadrilineatus
AATAAAGTTTTTCGATTTTTTTAGGAACTGGTGGGTAGTTAAGTATAAAATTAGTTTAAAGATTCTAAACTGCCTAAATCTGTGTTTTACATTTTGTAAAAAATATACTTTACTACACTTGAAAACTAATGTTTGATTCAAAAAAGCTATTAACTGTTGTTATTTTAAACTATTCATAACAACGCAGGCTACAATCTTGTACTCTTAATCAAACGTTGTAACTCAATTCAAAATTATCAAAGTTTCTCTTTAGAATGCCAAAATTTATGACAGTTATTACATTATAGGCCTAAAGTTTATATATGATCCAAATAACTATAAATAAACTAAAAAAAAATACCTAATACAACGAAATTAATCATTAGTGTGCTAAACCTTATGAATAGCATCCAATACTTTTTATAAAAACTGTTCAAAAAGTATTTTGTAGTTTCAGTATAGCTGTTGTTGAATTCGAGCTAAATGAAAAAGGTTTCTTTGTCCCTTTAGCCAGTCGCATTGTTGATTAAAACGTTGTCTCGTCCAGGAAGTTTATAGACTAGAACCTATATACATTTTCAAACAATAGCAAGGTACTAAACAGTATGATACTAGAAAATGCACTTATTATTAACACCTATATTAATGTTCGATTTAATTGAATAATAGACAGGTAATTTCCTAATAATGTTTTGTAAATTGACTTGCCCTCAATAGTTTAAATAATCACTACAGTTGGTGAGGGAAGTATTAGTGAAAAAAATACACTAGATAAAAACATATTATTATCCTCCTTAGAAAACTTTAGATGGACTCATTACTTAGATGGATCATAGATGGATCATTAATGGATTATGATGGATCATAGATGGACCTTGGTGGATCAGAGATGGATCATAGATGGATCATAGATGGATCATAGATGGATCATGGATGGATCATAGATGGATCATAGATGGATCATGGATGGATCAAAGATGGATTATGATGGATCATAGATGGATCTTGGTGGATCAGAGATGGATCATAGATTGATCATAGATGGATCATGGATGGATCATAGATGGATCATAGATGGATCATGGATGGATCAAAGATGGATCGTAAGTGAATTATGATGGATCATAGATGGATCGTAGGTGGATTATGATGGATCATAGATGGATCATTGATGGATCATGAATGGATCATGGTGGATCATAGATGGATCGTAAGTGGATTATGATGGATCATAGATGGATCGTAGGTGGATTATGATGGATCATAGATGGATCATTGATGGATCATGAATGGATCATAGATGGGTCATGATGGATCATAGATGGATCGTAAGTGGATTATGATGGATCATAGATGGATCGTAGTTGGATTATGATGGATCATAGATGGATCATTGATGGATCATGAATGGATCATGGTGGATCATAGATGGATCATGGATGGATCATATATGGATCATAGCTGGATCATATTGAATCAAAGATGGATCATATATGGATCATGAAGGATCATAGATGGATCATATATCGATCATAGATGGGTCATTGATGGGTCATGATGGATCATGAAGGATCATGATGAATCATAATTGATCATTGATGGATCATTGATGGGTCATAGATGGATTATGATAGATCATAGATGGATCGTAGATAGATAATGATGGAACATAGATGGATCATAGATGGATTATGATGGATCATAGATGGATCATGGTGGATCATAGATGGATTATGATGGATCATAGATGGATCATGGATTGATCATATATGGATCATAGATGGATCATTGATGGATCATAGATGGATCATTAATGGATCATAGATTCTTCTCTTCATAGCCGCTTATAATACAAGGCCGAGACAAAAGTGGCAATGCTGAAAACAGCTGTTGCAGTAAATTATAATGGAGCATATGACCTGTTTGCAGGTTTTTTATTTCTGTTGTTACCATGGCAATGACCATTTTGTGTGACGTCAGACGTTGCCACACACTTAAACCGCGACCTTGTATTAGAGGGGATTATGGTATCTTATCTTAAGTTAGATACCACATTCTTTAAACTAGGCTTGTTAATCCTATTTCCAATTTAATCATATTATCTTGTTTACATAGCATTTTTGTACAAGCACAGCTTCAAAACAATGATATTATTTAAATTAACATAATATTACAAATTGTTTATTTAAAAATAGCCAAGAAGTTGTGTATAATATCATTGAAATAATGGGTTTGACGTAGACATCCTACTTACCTGTGTGAACACAAATTATGACAATTTTTTTTGGTTCTGCAGTTTTATTTATGTTTATTATTTATATATGTACATTTATATTTGCTTAGTTTTTTAAATTGCTTTTCTGGCCTTAAAAAGGGTGTACCTTTAAAAACAGGTCGAAACTGGACCTATTTGTCCTTGATCATTGGCATTTAATAAATGGTCCTGACTAAAGAAACACCTGATCAAAGTCAGTAACAAAGCTACACTGGAATATATGTTGGGCTAGCCTACCAAGCAGTAGGTCCTCTAGTTCATACTTAACAGACTTTGAAACCACATATATTAAAAATAATTGTTCCTTAAATAATTTTATATTGTAAATTTAACCAACTGTCTTTAACCAACATTGGATACGCTAGTACATTTCAATAATAATTCAGTACCATTATTTAATTATGTTTAATCTACTATAGAAAATTAGACAAAAAACAATATAATTTTTACACTGGTGTTTTAAAATTTTGATACCTACACGCAATTACGCTACAAGGAATTCAGTTAATCACTGGAAACATTATGCAGGAATGTAACTTAAAAAATTTTGAATCAGTAAAATTAATTTTACAATAACAAAATATATATACAAAGGTTTTACGTTAAACATTGTTTCCGTACCAAACTTGCTCCTTATACTCAATCCTACTTAAAACACAATAGCAATCAGAGTCAACAAAAGTTTAACAAAGTTTTAATCAGAAATCTCAACCAAAAGTAATTATCCTTCACTGTTTGACATTATTATGTTTCGTGTACGTTCACGGATTCAGTATCTTGTTCATGTATTGTAATCTTGAACATCTTGTTAAAATTGGGGCTGTCAAATAGTATAGTATTGCATGCTTCCTTCATTGTATGACGTCATGAGGATATAAGATTATGTTTTGAATGCTTTTTTACTTTACATTTTAAAATGTTCATGACAACGGATAACAGATTTTAAATTACTTTAGGCGTTACAATTATAAACTCATCACTACCTTGAGTCGTTGGATCGTTACATCTTTTATGCACTTATATGGTGGAGTTTCCCGATAGTCACCAAAATACTGTTTATAAACAATCCTTTTACACTATTTCAAAACATATGTTGAACAATCTGTTACCTATTCAGTTTAAAGTGACAATGTATTCATATAAAGATTTATTTAGTGATCAAGCAGAATTCTTGTGTATTATTACAGTAGAACGGTTGTAAAGGAAAATAAGGAGGTAAGTTCCGACGAAATCAATTACACTAAATTTTATGCATATCTGATACTATAATTTACTAATCATTATGTTTTAGTATCACTGTTTATCAACGGAAATTTAATTTTGAATTGAGCCCATTTTGTGAGAGGCTCGATCAGATGTTCTACATGAAATTAGGGCGCAATCTATTCAAATAAACACTGTTCTTATATGGACGACAATGATTTTTATTTTCTCATGCAGTAGTTTTTTTTTATAAAAGTAATGTTTTATTTTATGAATTGGTAAATGAAGCCGTAGTGTGTTGCCATTTCAATATAAATATTTATATCATTATAATAAGGATCAATCAAAAAAATTCTGAATATTTTATTATGTTAATATTAGGTTTTTACTGGCTGTCTGCGTCACTTCGTGACTTCAAAATTGTGATATATTTGATATAGGTTACAGTAGGAACTAGGAACTGAAACATTGTTATTTTAGTGTAACTCGTTCCTATTTGGAATAAATACTTTGATTTAGATTTAATGGTGTTTTTTTTGGACTACATTAAACTTTATACGGTTAAATTAGTTACGCATTACATTTATTTATTTGAAAGAACATCGTTACATACTCTAGCTAATTAGTTTTCTTTATGTTAGTATGAATATTTTATTATGTTTTTATTTCATATTTAACCATGGATAAAAATTTAAATTGCATGGTTGATGCTAATTAAACAGATTCTTATAGATTATAAGCTAAATGCAGAACAATCATATAGTTATAATTTCTAGCCCCACATAGATTACTATATAATAAAGCAATACACTCATTATTGTTTTAAATCGCTAAAGGAGTGATGTGTACATAAATACATTGTATACAATTAATCGTAACATTAAATAATAACTATTTATTATTATTTTTTATTATTATTTTGAAAATTATGTTTCTTTGGTACAATCAGGTACACGAAACTATTTTATTTTCAACTTAGTATAAATTCGAGCTTTGAATAATAAAAAACTGCGGAGCTGTGATGAAGTCAAAGTGAATGATCAGATTAACTTGGGTTTTAATAAAGAACTTAGTCGAGATCATTACTTAGATTTCCCTTTATCAGATTGATTGCTATATTAAATGTGTCAGCCGTGTGAAAGGTTACATGTTTCTTTATGGGTTTGCAGTCTTACATGACTGGTTTTATCCAACTTAGATTCATTTTTCTCCTACCACTGCATGGAAATGAATACATTGCTACACCTGTAAAATATACGCGAAATAGGTAATTTCCTCTCTAGAAAGGAGAAGTGATTGAACACAGATTTGTAGGTTTTTTTATTTAAAGCAAGGAGAATCTGTACAACAATAAGTATGTATGCTTTATCTAAATCATTTGAAACAACAAAATACGACCATTAGCAAATTAAACCATATGCATTATGCAATTGTAATTTAAATATGAATTTTTATATACCTTGTGCTGATATCGTTTTAAGTTTTCGATTAATTCAATAACATCGTATCAATGTAATTATGAAAAGGACTAGTCCTGCTTTACTAGTCCTGCTTACATCACACTAAGACAAGGTGAATTACTTTTCTAATATTATCTATTTGTTTTTAATTCACACTTTACCACTCACACCAGTAAGACTAAATGCCGTCCTGTCAGTTAACGTTCTAAATTGATCAGATGAAATCTATTGTTGACTTAGATTATATTGGATTTAGACTCTGTGACTGAAGGGAGTCAATTTTTCTATATGCAAACGTATTGTCCTTTCCATAGCATTTAAATGAAACAGATTTAATTAAATGATTAAACTGAATAAAGAAACATTTCCGGAAATATTTCAAAGCAGTACCCTTAAATTAAGTATTAAACTATTTATTCTCATGCAACCCAGCGTTATTTTGTTCCTAGAATCCTAGAACTTTTATTTTTTTTTTTTCTAAGACACTTCTTTTGTATTTTATATATTTTTATATCAAGAATATTTTTGTCAAGATAAACGCCTAATGATAAAATCCACCTCATAGAAAAATTGTAGCAATATCCTTCTAAACACGCAAAAATAACAATTTAACTATAAACACCACCTAAAGCGTAAAGTCATCAAATCATATCCAATTAAACAATTTCTTAAACTCGTGTTTCCAAAGGAGCACAAACCTAACAATGAATGCACTTGAAACACGTTAAGTTTGATTGCACTTGTCAGATATCTATGCATAATCATCTCATCTACATAATCACATACATCTATTCTGGTTAAGCTACTATGTCCTACTTGCATAGTAACTCACTGTTAACTCTACATGAAGATAAGCTATGTTTATTACATGTTACAGCATGATTATTGTAGACAATAGACATAGATTTTAATTAGCATTAAACATATTTTACTTTAATATTTTATTCGTATTCAAGAGCCTCAAACTATGTTTAAGATTTTAAATTGTTAAACTATGTGATATTTAACATGCTTAAGAAATATACAAGTTAACAAGTGTCAGTTCCAGGGAGATGTGTTAAATCTTGAAATACACCAACACCTACGAATTTCTGTGACATAGGGATTGTAAATACACTAATCTGCTCTGTTTGTATACCAAGTTCCGAATTCCCTTTGATTACCCCCAGGACGGAATAGTTCACTGACAAAAATGTAAATACATTATTGATCTAGCATTGCTTAAATATTCTCTTGTGTAAAATTAAATTACTCGCTTAATGATTCGGCAAATTTTAGTTTTCAATGTATGTACTTTTGTCTAGTATGAGTTTAGGATACTGTTGTTGAAATTTCTTTCTGTTTTAAATTATATTCCTTGTTTTTAGCGAATTTCTCTATAGGGAAGCAACTATTTTTGGCTAGGTGCATATAGTCAAATACTTGAAATTGCCAGATAAATCATTGTGTATGATTGAAAAAAGTTATATTCCGGCATTTACATGTTTAGATAATTTTAATGAATTTTGCTTTTAGCAAAATATTCTATTCTTTGCAAACTCTCCCTTCTAGAATTAATATATTTTATGCAAAATATCTTATGCCTATACTCCAAATGTTTATTTAATTTCTCTTATATTATAATTTGTGGACGGATTATTTTTTATTACATGTAAATTACCCAAAAAGTTTCTTTCCACAAAAAATTGATCTGTCAAACAATCCGAAAGTATCGTAAATTAGATGAGACAAATTTCTAGTAACGAATCCCAGAGAAGGCAATTTAACTCAAGAGTTTCTTAATTAGTGGCAATCTGATCAATCTCATGTTAGATTTCAGAGTTTCCTTTGTCTAATTTGTGAACCTGTTTGTCTTTAATACGTTCCTACTAAAATTACTAAACATAAAACCTATTCTTCCTTTAGCACTTTATGTCAATCTTGAATAGTGAAAACTTTTTGATCTATTAAATTAGGAAAATGCTGATTAAATAAACATAATAAAACTTTTACCTTGTTTTCAACAACTCTTTTAAAAATTTTAGACACAACCTAACTACACAAACTAATCTTTATTTAGTCAAAATTTTATTATTTCAACTTTTATAATAATGTTACCTACAATTAAGATTTTTTATCTTATTTTAAAGATAACATTCTTAAATCAAAAGTGTATTCTTAAATTCTGTTCAAAAGTGTATGACCCTTTTGTATTTTTATAAGTTTCTAAATTTATTGTTCACTATGAACCCCAAGTATTGGTTAGTAGGTTGGGAGGTTACTGGGACATATTAATCTAATCTAACCAATGATTTCAGAGTGTGGATTGATCATTCACACGAAACATACCACAACGAGAGTAACAGACGCTTGTTGTCCTACACTTTTCCAACAGTGTTTCGTAATAAAAATTAATAAATATGACAGCGATATTTAAAATTGTGTTTTGCACCATTGTAAATATTACAATGAAGGGTAATACTTCTAAGCAAGCACAAGTTATCGCGACAGCAAACAAGCACAGATATTGATCGAAATAGAAGTCTAAAACAAACTGTAAAAATAATAGTATATCTACCAAAGTGAGCACAGATAAAACACATAATGAGACCAATAGCATTATTGGGTAGGTGTTCTGAAACTTTTCAAAGACAAGGTTTTTTTAAATACTGTACGAAAAAAACTGAAATAATTTTACAAGTCACCAAAACCGGGTCTGATTAGAGTAAAAAAATTTCTCTAGACGTGTGAGATTAGCATTCTTATGAAAGAATTAACAGGCCAGAGAAAAGAACTTAGAGGAATCCTACTGAAGTCAACATTTGTATAATTCGTAGATAATAGGATTACTAGGATACATAATAACTAATCATCAATTTGTTTAGGGAAATATTGCAGCTTAAAGTTAGAGTAAAACAAATGTGGTGTAAATTATAGCCAAATGAATATCAGAGTGAGTAGTTTTAGTTTGTTAATTTACTCAATATAAGTAAACATCTGTAGTATTATACATACTGTAGTAAAATATAATTGGTGAAGTAGTCTATTAATCTTTAAGAAAACAATTGCATAAAACTTGACGCTGCATAAGAGATTATTACGATTTGGTATACATAAAGAATCATGGCATACCTTCAGTTCCACTTTGACTCCTATGCAATGCTTGATCAATACATTGTTTGCTTTCATTATTTTCTCATTTTTCTATGGGTTTTTACTTGTTAGAATGTATATTGTCAGATAAATGACTTTATTTGAATATTGTTTTAAATTTTTAATAAGTAACATTCATATTCTGTACACACGAAATAATAATTTACACGAAGATAAGTGTTTAATGTGCCGGAACTATTGTAGTATGAAAAATGTAATACATTCCATTGTTTTAATGAAGTCTAGTAAAGGCTTATTTATATACCACAATAAGATAGTTTTTTAAAATCTCATTAAATATAAAGGGAGAGTGTACTTTAATTAATTTCTTTGTATCCGTCCTGTTTTATTTTATTTATATTTTTTACTCAATTAGCTGACTGAAGTAAATTTATTCCTATAAAATACTTACAATTTAAACAAAGGGAGAGTCATATTTAGCACCTATGACGCCACCTTCGGTTATTTTTATTTAACAATGTAGTGCTAAAAAACTATATTCGATAACAAAAATACCTATGTAGTACATTGACATTGATAATATATTCATAACTGTAGGACATAATATCTTTGTTTTTAACTTTTAAGTAGTTATAATGTTTTGTTAAAAGTGTGTACCATTAAATAATATAATGTCATTTAAATGTAAATTAGATGTCATCACTAATTGTTTTTACTTTTCACTTTATAAATCGAGAAAGTTCATAAAAAATATTAACTAATTCTAATTTTTTTAGGAAAATAGCCTATTGAAAAAATATAATACTTGTTCACCTAAGATTTTTGAATCTGATTTTCTTTAATCTGACAATGATTATTTTCATCGATCTTACACAATTTCTCATATATTTTGTATATTTAATATTTTGTATATTTCTAATTCTCATATATGAATTCTCAGTGAACTCTAAATAATAAATGTTTATTTCACGAAATATTAATAGATGAACGTAAATAAATGGCAAACCTCTGATTCATTTACATGAGTAATGAGAGGAATAATTACGTTTAACTGTGTTGTTTCTAAAATCGTATCACAGTTTTAACCGGTTTTAGCCAACCTAAGCTTTGATGAAATGTAAACAAAAAATGATATACACTTCTGTACTATAATAACCCTCCCTAAATGTTACTGATGTAGTCGACTTTGTTTAATTTATACATACAATATTATAGAAAATCAGATACATAAATTTAAAATAAAGGAAGTAAAAAGCCTCAACGACTAACAATATAAACAACATATCAACAATAATAGCATACAAATAATAATTTGTTTAATACTTTCTTAATTAATGGCAATCATACAAAGTAGGTATTTTAAGCCAAGTATGAATGGAGATGAGTGTAGGATGAGCGGCGCGATCTTGTAGTCTTGTTAGTGACTAAGGCCGACATTCCTTAGACACAGCTGTTAATTAATAGCCCACACAGCTAATACAGTATTGTTAATTAATAATAGGCTACAGTAGCAATCAAAATCACCGTATTTAGTGTGACTTGATAGACAATATACACATCAGAATCTGATCTATGAACATATACAGTTTGATTTAATGTATACGCTATATTATATAAGCCTCGGAAATTTTCTCAAGAATACTTCACTATCGCCTCGAGATAAGTTATAACAAGCAGTGTTGCCAACATAACAGTCTTGTTATACATACAATGCTGCCAAACATAACACAAGAGATAGATTGAGTTAAAGATATTGCCTTTTGTCTCCCTTTCTTCTTCGCTATCCTATAGGTTTATAAGAAATGAAAAAATACTATTTTTTTACAATTTAACTGTACGAATTAAATGCAAAAATTCCACGTTTTAAAATTTACTATTCATTATGACGTATTACCTTAACGTGTTAAATTAAATATTTATATATATGGATTGATTGTTTACACATTGATTGTTTACATATTAGACAAACTATTTATCATAAATAGATCTTTATTTTCATAACTGATAAGGATAGCGCGATATTTTCCTGTGACATGCAAAGTAAACATCCTATGGCCGGTAAACTTAAGTTCCATGCCTTAAATAAATTGGTATAGCTATAGTTTCTTTCCCAAAGAATATTCCATTGAACTGGTAATGATGGGGATGGACATTGCAAACTTTATTTTAAACTTAACGTGACATAGTTGAATTTAATCTGCAACACTAAATACTTTAAGCTAAGCTCAACATTTATTTTATTAGGGTACAGTAATATATTAAATTATCATATTTCTAAATTAAAACGAATTTTTGAAACAGATTCCTACTAATTCTGCGGATCATGGATGACGTCTCCCAAGTGCAACCAAATACTTCCCCCCACTGCATAACGTCACCCACTGTTTGCTGATTCCAAATGACATACCGTTTGCTTCCAAATTCTATGAATACTCCAGCTATGCATAACCTCTGCCAATGTTTTCCGACCGCACTTGCAGTATGTAGGCTGCTCATAAAGTCTGCCAACCTTAAATGGTGCACTCTGAAAGGACAAAGCCTTTTCCGACAGAAAATTACGCATGGCGACATCGGCTGTTGTTTGCCGATCGCTGTTGGTGTTAGCCGATTGCTCCCGAAGTCTGCCGATCTAGAATCTCGTCATCCGTCTGCAAACAACGTTTCCCGATAGAAAATTACGTCCATAAATTGAAGTTATCCTATCTTAAAACACGTCTGTCAAACATACGTAACATTTTCCGATCGGAAATAACGTCTACCGATTGCTACTGAAATCTGTCGATCATGCATAACCTATGTCAACCTTACTTGACGTCACCAATCAAAATGTCATCGAATTATTGATCGTCATAATCACATCCTAATGTATTTGATTATATTCATATTTTCGTAATACAGAAAGGAAACTGATTATACGTTCACCCACTTTTCAAACACCTTTAAATTTGTCAGAAAGTTTAATTTCAATGTGTTAACGTTTTTATGCTCAGAATGCAACTTGGTTGTTATAAGTTGTTACCACTCATCAGACACTCATCATTCACTCATATTTGGGTAAAAAAAACGCACTTAGTGTAGTCCCCATTTTAAATCATTGATAATTGACCATTTCTAAAAGATACCGTATAAATATCTCTATCTTAAAATAAAGCTTTTCAGCATTTGTATCGATTGGTATGGAATAAATTCTCAGTAAATCGTTATAATATTTAATTAAAATATATGGGTTACAAAGGTAATTAATCCAAAGGTAATTAATGGTTAAAAGGTTATTAATTAATTAATACTAATTAAGGTAATCAAATTTCCAGCAACCTAATACAACAAATTTTCAGCATCCCATTGTCCAAAATGAACTTGTAAACAACCTACAGATAAACAGTACTCCTAACCTAAATGAAGAACAAATTAAAACTGAGGGAAATGTAATGAATCTATCTAAATATGTTCTGAATGTAGATGAAATCTCTGTCCTCAATAAAGGTCTCACTTTCTCTCCACGTCCCAAGTTTAATCACTTTGATTTTGTCGCAGATGGTCTCTCTTTTGCTAGAAATGTCAGAATACAATATTATATTAAACAACAGCCAAACACAGTCCAAATTCACAGTCCAAATTGTTCAACGCCCAATTGCTTGGATAAATTCAAACCTAAATCAAATTGGGAACCTGATCCTCTTCCTCCTGACCATCCAGTAGAGCAATTCATTAATACTGTAATCTCCAACATTTCTGATCCTAAATTTGAATCCTCACTACATTCAAAGGATAATCTTACAAAAAATGAAAGAAAAGCTATACGTTCATTGAAAGAAAATTCTTCCATAATAATTGTAAAAGCAGATAAAGGCAACAGTACAGTAATCTTGAATCGTGAAGATTATATAAAAGAAGCAGAAAGACAACTGAATGACGCTGAATTCTACAAAAAAATCCCAAATGACCCTACCTTAACTTTCAATGATGACATTTCTAAATTTTTGCAAAAATATGGACCAAATGAAGACCTAAGTCAAGAAACTATAAAACTTTTGAGCCCTCTAAATCCAAGAACACCAATTTTTTATCTTTTACCTAAAGTCCACAAACCCATTCGACCACCACCTGGAAGACCTATCGTATCTGGATATGGATCACCCACTGAAAGGATTTCGGCATTCGTTGATGACACCCTCCAACCATTAGTGAAAACTTTACCGTCATATATAAGAGACTCCAAAGACTTCCTTAATAAAATTAAGAACTTAAACACCCCACTAACGGACAATACTATATTGGTGACAATTGATGTAGTTTCACTATATACTAACATCCCACATGAAGAAGGAGAAAAATCTGTAAAGAAATACCTAGAAAAACGTCCAGTTAACTCCAAACCTAGTGCAAATTTTATTATAAACTTAATTCATTTTGTTTTAACCATGAACAATTTTAAATTCCTTGATCAAAATTACCTTCAAGTGAAAGGGACAGCTATGGGCACACGTATGGCACCTTCTTTTGCAAACTTATTTGTTGGGCATGTTGAAGAACTTTTTCTAAATTCACAAATGTTGAAACCTTCAATTTGGTATAGGTTTATTGATGACATTTTCATGGTTTGGGAACATGGACTAGAAAACCTGCAAACTTTCCTTGAAAATCTAAATCAATTCTCAATCCTTAAATTTACCTGGAACTTCTCAGAAGATATTGTTACTTTTTTGGATGTTGACGTTTTTGTTAGAGATGGTATATTAAAATCCAAAATCCATGTAAAGGATACGAATACAATGGATTACTTAACTTACTCAAGCTGTCATCCTGCACACATTAAAAAATCCATACCAAAAAGCCTATCAATACGAGCAAAAAACCTTTGTTCTGAAAATCGTGATTACCAAAATTATATTGAAAAACTCAGCAATTCACTTAACAGAAGAGGTTATCCTAAAAATTTAATAGACAGTCAAATAAAAAGCTCAAAAAATCCTAACACAGATAATTTCAAAAAAGATCCAAAATTCATCACCCAATACTTTCCTGGCCTTTACAAAGTTAATAATGTTTTAAGAGTGGCACATAATATTCTTTCAAATTCACCTCTGACCCATAATTTGTTTTCCAAACCCCCAAGACTAATATACAAAAAAGCTCCTAACTTAAAAGACATTCTTTCAAAACCCAAACTACCTCCCACTTCCCAACCCTCAGCAAAACCTTCGGGCTGTAATCAATGCAACAAACCACGATGTGCCACTTGCAAATTAATCATCCCATCAAAAACTTTCACAAGCAGGCAAACAAAAAGATGTTATAACATAAATAGTAACATCACCTGTGAGTCTACTAATGTAATTTACCAAATTTCATGCAAAAATTGTCCTAAAGACTACATTGGCAAAACCACCAATGCTCTAAGAGTTCGTATGAATGGCCACAGATATGATGTAAACCATCCTGATAAACAAAAACCTGTGGCTATTCATGCGAGAGAGCATTCTCAAAATTTTGAACAATGTTATTCATTAAAAGGAATAAGAAAATTGGCAAAAGACGCACCAGACTTGAAATTAAGACAGCTTGAGCAAGCTCATCAATTAATACTTAAATCTAAAACACCTTCCGGTCTAAATTTGAGATAGTATATATATACATATATATATATATATATATATATATATAATTTTTTCTTTCTTTCTATCAAAACATTTTCTTTTTTACTTCTTCATAAATTATATGTATTTTGGATTTTTGCTAAAACCATATGATTCAGAGTGGTAAACACTTCTATTTGTTATTGTGTTTGTTCCTGAAGAAGGCTAATGCCGAAATATAGAAATTTCTATAAAAGTGTGTGATAAGTTTATTTTGAAAATGATTAAGCCGTTTGGCAATATTATGAAGAAACAAGGTAATCAAAGGTAATTAGTACTGGCCATATATTTTCATACATTTCAGACCATTCAGTAACTTAAGACATCCTCAACTCAGCAATGCCTTTTTGGTACGTAATAACACTATGCAGGTTGGTTTAATGAAAATCTTTAAGCTGTTGTAGGCTTGCTTAACCTAGACACTGACATGGATACGGTAGAAGACTATATTTATAGTCCCTTTAATTTGAAAAAATGCTGAACAAATTTCGGTTCAAAAGTCATTTAAATTCTTGTGGTCCTTCCTTAAAACCACCTCCAATATAATTGTTTTAACTTAATGCTTAGAAAGGTAGTAGGATGGTTTATTTTAATGTTAAACTGATAGGAGATGGTTACAGTCGGTTTGCTGATATGGTTAATTTTAGTTTGCATGGTTTTCAAATATTTATATATTTGACCCTTACACACAACAAATTTGTTATTTCAAGTATAATGGTGTAGAAATTATTATTTTATAGTAAAAAGCTGTGCCCTACTAATTTCTCAAACTTACTTAACCGTATGAACATTGCATAAAGTATTAGCATACTTTTATTTTGCTTACAGTAATTAACTGTTTTTTTATTTATTTATTTTTTTTTTTTTTTTTGTAAATGATTCCTCGACAACAGTATATTTAAATATGTTATTCAAGCTAATTTAAGCTGTCTTCTATTTAGTGACTATTTAATTAAACTGCTAGTTGTTTAGCTACAAATAAACCATAAAATATTTGAATGAAAACTTTATAATAACTCTCTTGGGTAATGCATTGTAAAGGGTTGTAAATTTAGCCCATAACTTAAAGAAAATGTGGACGACAAAGTTTTTCATCGTCAAAACTTTACTGCTTCAAAAATAACTCGCGAGGGCTTTTAATTTCTATTAATTTTACTCAAAACAATAAACAGTCGCTCTATTTATGTAAACTTATCAAAACTTTTTTCTTTATACTTTAGCGAAAAAAGATTTTTTCAGCAATAAGGCTTTAGTATTTGATAATATCTTTATTCCTAAAATCAAATAGGTACGAGAATATTGCCAGAGCATATTCTACCTCGGTTATTTAATAGTTCAAATACCTTTTTATCATTTCTACCAATAACATTTTACGATTTATATTTTGGTACAATAGATATCCCTTATACAATTTTTTAGTTCAATTGACACGCATTTTACACGTATCCATTGCAGTACATCGAAACCAAGAATCTAATAATAAAATTTCTAGTTATATTTTACTTTAATAAGTCGTGCTTTGTTCAATACTTTTAATATTAGACTCGTAAAAATATTCTTTTCAAGTTAAAAACCAAGCTAAATACTAATTAACTTGGTGAGATTCAGACCTCTAAGGATTGCAACAAACAGAACTTTTCTGTCTTCAAAAAGAGTGATCGGAGTAACTTGAGATTTGATCAAGAACTGAGTCGAGAACATTAATTTGAGTTTCCCTTTGTTAGATTGATTGCTTGAAGAAATGTGTTACCTTCACTTGAAGTCTTTTGCTGTTAACAATATAGTTTCGTTTATTGTACCTGCAGGTTTAGCTTTGGAGAAGGGTACAAAATAATTACATTTATGGTAATGCGTGTACTGAAAACCTGACTGACTGGTAATCATTAAATTAATATCGATCTTTACAATATGGTTCATGCTGGAAAAAATATAAGGAAATGCGAAGGTTTCAGGTGTTAACAACGAGTTATTTTGTAGGGCAGCTATCCAGTTTAAGGGTTTTAATACAGTTTTTACTCCTTTCGTCATTTTATCTTCGACAATTTTGCAAGTAATGAGTTGTCGGTCGTAAATCCACAAATACAAGAAATTGTTTCGGCCAAACATCTACTCCATAAAATGTTAGAGCACTAAATCTACAAAAAGAAAATTGGCTACCTACAGGAAATAAAAACATTTTACATAGCCTATTATTTGTAAAGCAAAAAATACAATTTTATCCAACAATATTATTGATTATAACTTATGAAAAAGTTTAAATCTATATTATACGTGATGCCGTTTTTGTGAACACTACTCCTTCCTTATTTATGGACTAATTTAAACGTTTTAGGTGTAAACTAATTGTCTCATTTTGTAGTTTAGCAATAATAAAATAAAAATGTAAATAGATTAGTTCCTTTAAAATTACAAAGAACAAATTTAAATACACTGGACGTCAAAACAAATAACATCGAATTAAATTGCCACAAAACAAAATTAAAAATCCATCTAAACATAATTCATATGAAATGGGCAATTATGTGATTAGGGCTCCTCTTCGAGTTCTTAACCGATATTGACATTTTTGGTGTTATTTTAAATAGCTCATTCTGATTAATTTTAAAGAGCTCAATCTGAAATAGTGCAAACCCTAAAGTGAGCTCAAGTTACTGTACGCCTAAGACTTATTCTTGGGTGATACTGTATATTTTTATTTAAGATGTAATTCTTGTATTATTAAAGTTCAATTAAACCTGTCTTTAATTTATCTTGCTTTGTATATTTCATTTCCTCTGGTGAAACTATAGGTTAAATGAATTGGGATTTATTGTTCTTTCGCATTGATTAATCTGTTAATTTTTCACTTAAACATGACATATATTTATACATGTATCACTAATGTTGCTTTACTTGATAAGACTTTGTTGATTCATCGTTTGGATCTACTTATCTTATACTGTAGTATTATTGTTTTGAATGACTAAAATCAGCTGTTTCATGAGCCAGTACTGCTTAGTAAAAGACTATCGACCAACCTCAAACTGACAGCTGGGTCCAGGTTCGAACAATCAAAAAGCTATAAACCATAAAACACTGGTAAAACTTTAAACAATCTAATGTTAACAACTATTTTCAAAAAAAAATTTTTTTTATACTATGCTTTAGCTACACAACTGTTTTTAAATGCAGATGAGTTTGAGCATACAGATTATATTAACGTTATCTACGTCAAGCAATGCATTTAAATAGGAATTTGCTTAGCATCGTAATTTGAGTTTTGACAGAGGCCTGCAAGGTTTTCGTTGAAATGTTGATTGTTTTTCCTGAATTTAATTTATAAATATTCAAGTTTATATTTAAATAAAGTTCTTAATATGAATACAAACGAAATTTTTGTATTGGATTGGCATAAATATTTTAATTTTTATTAAGATTTACTTTTACATTTATGTGTCCTATATAATATTTTTTAATTTACGAATTAAAAAAAAAAAATCATGTCAATGATACATTTTCTTTGTATGTTAAGATATATTAATGTGTATAAAAATAATTGTAGGAAATCGCTTTTAAAATCGTGTATGTTAGATACATCAAATTTCATAATGGTTATGGTAGATTTTTTTTATCATGTATGATATTCACCGGAAACTTTACCTTCAACAGTTTCTAAATTAAAGTAAAATACTAAAATGAAATTATTAGGAAATATTTCCATGAAATCTTTCTCCCTCTCTTTGTGCATAAACGCGCGTGCGAGTAAACACGATTACTCTAACTATTTTCGGTAAATTCTGATGACATTATACTTTACATGTAGGGCTGGATACACACTTAAATGAGTTTGCGAAGCAGCAGGATTGGGTCTACAATTTGATTGTTCAGTGTACAAAAATATTTTTTTTATCGGTTACAAAATCATTAATCTTTAAAAATAAAAATCCCAATTTGCATTACTGACATTAAAGAGTTGAAATAAGCCAATATATTATTAAAAAGAAGCTTGGTAAAATAATTAAATGTAACAAAGGCGATTATAGAAAAACTGCACATTTAAACTACCTATTTTATTCTTACGAATAAAAAACTATTAAATTTTGCTTGTTTATCGATACAATTCAACTAAATATATTTATTAATTGCATTTATAATTTTTATTTACTAATAACGTTTTGCGTACAACCTTTTTACTCTCTGCTGTAGCAGCACCACTGTATTCATTAAATTAATTTTTTTTATTGGGAATAGACCTGATATGTTTAAGGACATATTTCAATAAAGATTAAGCACCTAGGAACTAACGTAGATTGGAAGTTTGCTACGGCAGGTATATTTGTATAAAATACACCCTATCTTTTTAGAGTATTAGGCCTATTGCTTGTGTATCTTTTTAGAGTATTATTGGTTGAGTAATTGTTTAGATTATTATTGGTTTGGCATTATTGTTTAATTTAATATTCAATCTGAAGAGGCTATTCTTCGTAATTGACCCTGCATTCGTTTTTTTTTTTTTTTTTTTTTTTTTTTAACTTTACACTACTAACAATAGACAAATGAGGTACAAGGATTGAGAGAAAAGAGGTTGATTTGTAATGCTTTGAATGTTAATTTATCAGCTGTCAAGACCAATTTAATTGTTCATGAGTGCAATGAGTGGTTGGTACAACGAGTCGTCGCATCACTATCAGTGGCAATGAGATATTATAAACGAAAAAATAACCCTTAGAAGTTATGTGTAGTGATTTTTAGTAATTAAAATAACGGTCATAGGTAAAGTAGTGTACGCAGCTCGTGTAAATAGTCTTTAGGCGATCATTGCGTAAACTAAAACTTTAGAATTAAGAAAACACATATAAACATCAAGGTTCTCTAGTAAGTTGTTGCTGCGCTTTGACAACCTTACGATATAATACAAATGTATATTTGCACACAGTAGATATAAAGTACCGTCTTCTCACAATAACATAATGATAAGATGGTGATAGTGATAATATGCGTAAGGTGTTTGATGGTGGTTTATCACTTTTTACACCATCCATCCAGCCCACCCTTACCACAGGCATCGAGTACAGGCGGAGTGGTGTTGGGACATAAGCATCTTACTTAAGCACGCCGTATTTTCCTCATCCTCTCTTTTCCTCAGTCATTAGAGAGGTTGGAGTTCTCCCCGCTTACACATAAATATGCTCTCATAATAATTACTCTAATTACAAATTTTAACTCAGTATCAATTATAATAAGTAGACATGATTTTACAAGACGGTATCTTTCTTGAACTATCGCTCCATTACGTCACGTGTTAAAGCATTCGTAAACAATTTTCACAAGCTAACATTATTATAGCAAATGGTCATGGAAATAAATGTTTTAGAACATACTTTATGTGATAAGTTAACATGGTTATACTAAATTAAAAAAACAAGTAAATCTTTTAGTTCCATCCACCCGAATAACCGATGGATTAAAAAAAAAAGTTCTTACTATAAATGTTAAACTGATGCTGAACATGAAATATTATATCTCAAGGCTTTTACAGAAGATGAGTTAGGGCAAATCAAATACAATAAACCTTTTTAATGAAAAAATATGTTCATACTATTTTAATGTAACCAGTTTTTTTAGGTTTAGCTTTAGATGTTCATACCGTTTCGTTATACCTTTACAGAGCATTCACATTCAACGTTTATTATTTCACTAGAACATGTGTGTAGTAACTAACAACAAATCTATAGTTACAAGTGGAATAGTCTATTACAATTCATGTTGTGGACATCAAATCCAATAAGTTAAGTCCAATAAGATCAGGTATATTTATTACCATTATATACTGTAGTTTACGTAAATTAATTGTAATCTCATTTTAACAATGTTTATAAATAGAGGTCTTAACTACCATATTTCATTTATCTGAGCCATTTGCCAAGATTAAAGACAATAGCAGTATGCAAACTTCAGCATTTCCGCAATAATCCAAGTAAATGTTTGTAATAAATTGGCAAAATCCCTATACATTTCTGCCTTAAACCCAATGATGTACTAAGATAAAAATGTCTTACAATTTCTTAACAAACCACCCTTAGTTGCCATAATTATCAATATGATTTTAACTACTAAATAATTTGATCCAATAGCATAGCCTGTTAGGTTAAATAAGCAATTAGAATGCTAAGAAGTTAGTTGTTGTTTGAATTGTAAAGGCAAAATATATCCATATATACTTTTATTGTCTTACTTTTCTTAACAGTTATATGAATTTGGTATTATTCACTAAATCGTGGTTATTCAAGTTTAATAGTTAACAATTGCAGTATAGAAACATGTTTTAAAGCTTTACATCTTTTAACAACGATGCGGTGTTAAATATAAAAGTTTATTGAATCTAGAAGGATTTTTATCTAAAGGAATACCTAAGACCTTGGGAAGATAGACCCAACTGTTACAATACAAGCAAACATGTAAAACACTGACCAATTGGGCTTAGTTACTGTGCTTAAAGAGATATAAAACAGATATAACAACAAGCAATAGCCAAACACATATTGTATGGTTCTCTGTGTCTCTTTCTTAAGACTACAAGAGCCTATTTGGCAAAGGATGTTAATACTGTTTTTATGCCTCTCATGTGAATCAAAACTAATTTGGTCTCTTCTAGCACCACAATAATACGTGCATTTTGCTTATACCCGGGGAGAATATTGTTTGAAATAATGAATAATTTTAAATGAATATTTTGATGTTTAGGTCGTAAATAATTTAATTTAACACATATTTCCTATAGAAATGAGTTGTTATGAAGTCATGTAACGAATATAGATGTTTTCATGTAAAACTAACATGTAAAAAATTTATTCGCTACGTATATGGTGAACATGTTACATTTACATTACCTGGCTGCTGCTTTTCTTTATTAATTAGTATATTTTTACGTCTTTATAATATTTTAACTTAAGATTTATTGCAGTTACGTTTTGTGTTTTGAAACTTTATGTTAAGGCTGTTTGCAGACGAACTTTCACCTTAACATAACTATATTTTACATAAATAATTAAATATTTTGTACTTTAGTAGGCCTATTATACCGACTATACCTAATAATCCAACCTAACCTAAGGGTGAACTTTAGATTAGTTTAAGGAGATTTTGTTTTTTAAACGAATTGTTATTATTTGGTAGCATCAATATGGTAGTGCTGTAGCGCGAAAACAATATATGGTAAAATACTTGGTTAAAATTGTTTATACTTTTATCTTGTATGCAAGACCTTATTTTAATCTATGTTTAGTATGGAATAAAAAATGTATTACATGACTAATAATAAGTGAAAAGCAAATCATGTGTGCTTATAAAACTGGCGTATCCATATTTCTTATTCATATAGAAGTTGAAATGTTTTTGAATCCTTGAAAAGAAAACATTTATTTCCAATGCAAACTAATTTTTTGTTGGAGTTTTAATATTTAAAAATGACATTTTGACATTAAAATACTTGTATAAATATAATGAAATAAAATAATAATATAGAATGAAAAATGTTACCTCCATGCAGCGTGAAGAGGGAATAAAACACCTACTTCTTTATTTTATTTATGCTCCAAAGATATAAACATAAGATTTACTGCGCAGATATCCTGGTTATTACCTATGTAAGAGCTCTTTTTCCGTTATTGACTATAATATTACCTAATGGCTTATAAACTTAGAGATATAAAATTAAACTGCCTTACGTTATGCCATGTAGGAAGCAGATATATATACTTAAGTAAGTATGATGACTTTATGATTGTCGAGGTAGGATGAGTTTTTTTTTTACAAAAAAAGGTTTTTATTTTATAAGGGGTATTTTTACTTTTTATATAACGTAATGATGCCAAAATCTGTAATATTTTTTTTGTATAGAATATTTGTGATTACAAAGTATTTTTTTTTAGTTAATTGGTTATACTTTGAACTTTATACACTAACGTAGTAGCTTGATTCTTGTACACATTATTCTTACTTATACATGTACATTATTATGTACATTATTTTCTGTATACATTAATGGCAGTATACATAATCAGTCATATTAAGAGAGGTTTTAAAATAAATTGGCCACATTTGAGTAAATATATTAGTTACTGTTTATCACATATGTATGAACACATATTTTTGGTTAACATGGAACATACAATTCTCATTTCCTTTACAACCTTTAAAACCGTAGTAGTAAATAAACACCAAAAAATTTAAAACAGGGTTCTTTTGGTACATTGTGAAATCAACACGTGGCTAAAAAGCAGGTTCACCAGCTGAGAGGGGCCTCATTCTACGTCGTTACACTCTGATAACTCATCTGGTTCTAGGAAATGGTTTCTCGTCTTTCGATCTACTGATGGTTGTGGGAATAAAGAAAACTAGTGTACATGTTGCTCGAAATCGAGCAATTGCAAAGAAGTACAGGAGTTATTTATAAACAAATACCGGTAACGTGTTTAAAAACTAATAACAGTCATAATTTCCGATGATTTTAAAAGAGTCAACTAAAAGATTATTAAATAATGGAAATACTCACAATTTACATAACAGTCCTATTCCAGTTTTAAGGGTTAATTTATAACAATCAAACTGCCCATGGACGGGAAAAGGTAAGCTTACAATTTAAGTCAACATAAAAATGCTGTAAGCTTTTATAAAGTACCGTACCTAAGGTATTTAGCCAATTTGTAGACAATAAGGTGTAGGCTACTTTAAACTCTACAGAACAGAGTTAGGCAAAAACTGGCAGAACTCTAAAATTGTGTTATTTATCATAGGCATACTCATATGGCAAATTCTTAAAATAAAAATTCAATAATTATTAATAACTTATATCACTAAACACGAACCAACATCCAAAACTATACACATTTGTAATACAACATAGATAATTATTTACACATTGACTGTTTAAAATTAACATATTATGTTCTTATTCTCACCTTTTAATTTTTGTTTCGCAACGGGAAAAATCTGTTTCATAATCATTGAAATAGATTTATAATTAAATATATTTAGATAACCTATCATAAAGTTTAAGATAATAAGCCTACCACATAGTTGTTTTATTTTTTTGGATCAGCTGTCTGAAATTGTGAAATAGGCATTTGACAGTTCTGGCTGTTTAATTTTAAATGTCAAAGCAAAATGTAAACATTGAAAATTTTCTCATGCTTCTATGGAGACCAATTATAAATATTTAATTTCTGTCAACAGCTGGAGTTTCAAAACAATGTTTGTTTCCCATGTTAATCTTATGGAGAAATACGAAACTTTAAAGGGCCCAAGGGGCTCGCTCTCTACTCTTTTATCTAAAAAGAAAGTTTCCAGCACAACTCCACGTTACTCTCTTTCCAATGACACCAAAATTATGACAATCGGTTCAGTAGTTTCGGAGGAGTAATTGTCACAAAAATCATGATTGCGTATTAAATAAGTATATAGATGTTAGGTTTTCGTTTTGTCTCATGTAATTTCTTTTGCATACTCTGTCAATGATTTGGTTAAAGTAGTGGTTGCTGATTGAAACAAAGTACAATTCATCATCTATAAAACTTCCTGGAGTCCTGGTACCTGTTTCTGCTTTTTATCAGTACTGTTCACTCTTGTACTGTACCCGCTCACCCCTTAATAAATAATGGTAGTAAAAAAAACTAAAATTTTTTATCTTATGCCCGTAAGACTACAACAAAGCGGTTGACGTTGTGCAGTGGAGGTTTACTGGATGTAAATGCATATAAACTTATTTGACAACCAAATCTTCCACTTTTATTGACCATTATAGTAATCTACTATTAAAAAAAAGTTTCATTCGGATGGACAGATTCTTAGGATACATATATTTTAAATTCGTTGAGATGTACTTTTCTACAAACAAATTACTTTCAGCTATTTTATGTTTCCATTTATTTGTAATACAGTTTTTCTTCATACATAAAAAACAGTCATTATGGTAAAGCATTCATGTGAGTACTAGGCATTTTGTTAATTTAAATTAGTTCGAAAAATAGCTGATTTTCCTTTGTTTGCAACACAGCTTACTGCCCAATTGCTAAACCTATGTTTTGCTTTGCGCTCTACTTTACTCACTACCGCACTCAACTGTGAGGGAGAAATAAACTAAATGTAATTACTTTATAATATTCACGCACTTAGCATCTTAGGTACCTCAACCTTTTACTTTGGTATATAAAAATGTGCTGCTACGCTTAAAAGCGAAAGAATACTGAGCGAATTGTGTGGTATTGAAAATTATACGCACCGGTAACAAATACAAGTAAAAATAGTAACTGGTCGACGCGTCATTTCAAACTCCAATGTTTTTCCTCATCTCGCAGGGGGTGTCTTGTATCAAGTATAATTAGATTGATAAACGAGTCTCTTGAGGCGGCGGATACAGTTTCACGTGACGTAACTAAATTACCGAAAAAGTTATTTACTAGACCAAAATTTTCTACCTTTTTCCTACATATATTACAATCAAATCAAGGTCAAACCTATTAATCTCCAAACTGTTTTATTTTTTTATGCTGGATTTTTTTACAGCACCCAAAATACTTATACAGTAAAAACGAATACTTCTTTACAGTAAAACGAAGCTTACACATTGGCAGCCCTGCTTCCTCATAATCAGTTAGCTAATATGCATTTTATATTTTTGTATACACGAATATAGGGGTTATTGAGTTCGTATCTTATTTTTGTTACCTTTGAAAATACCAGGTAGTTTCCATAAACTCGTTGTAAAGGAAGTATATGAAATAATATATTTTTTTTATTGTTACGGTTTTATGTATGGGATTTCATTAAAAGATCAAGCAAAAACCTTCATGATAAAATCTAACTATATTTTTGGTAATAGTGTATGTATGTTTAGTTTATTTGGATACTTAAAAACTAGGGGACGACAAAATAATTTAATTTTTCACCATACTAATTTGTACTACAGTATAAGACGTTTGGTGGTATTTCGTGTGAGTGGAGATATAGTATTATGATGGATAGTTTTGATATTAAGGGAATCTCAATTTGTAGGAACTCCCTAACTAAGCACCAACATAAGAGTAATTCATTAAGTTATTCATTTAAGTGAGCAAAGTGCTGAAAGTAATCAAAGTAACAATTTTACATTATTTTACGGTATAGTCATAAAATACAGTCATAAACTTAAAGTGTGCTTCGGTAAATTCTGCAACACATCGGTACGAACTGTACATTTTGTACATTCTGCACATAACGAATTGAATATCAATACTGTAACATACACACTAGCACGTTTTCAAACACAAAAGCATTTTCCAAAAATAATTAGAACGTGCTTAATCGCGAGTTTCATTACACACACAGGTCTTGCATGAACTAAGCGGATCTATTTTTTCGCATGTTTAATATGTATGTACATTGTAAGTATAAAAAAATAAAACGGATTTACATTTTATTTGATGAAAAATATAAAAAAAATGTTTATTTATTTACATTATGTATACATATAAAATAAATTAACGAAATAATATGCACAGACTTTTAAATCACCGACATCAGACAATACGTAAAATAAATTGAATATGACACGCACTGTAAGTTCGTAAGTGTAAATGTAAAATTTTACACGTTTGTACCAAATGTCATTAAAGGATGGCGTTTTTGACATCTAGGGACCTCAAAACGAAAAGGTGAATCGGTCCCGGTCCCGGTCCCAGATCTTACCATGAAACCTACGGGAATAGTATTGCCTTTATAGAAAATTATGCCTAAAATATATTTCTACAGATTTATGCATATTACAACAACAACAAAATCAGAGTAAGGTATTAGTTATTATAATTGTCTATGCATAAGTTAAGAGTAAGATTTTAATCACTCAGTTAGTGGACATTCAAGCCTTAGACTATTACTGTATATCATTAAATTGGCTTATGAAACCCCAAACACTGTAAATTAATCTTTTATTTGTAACCCCTGTGGCTATGGCCAGAACAAAGGCTTCCTGAAAAGGAATTTCTTCCTTTTAAAGATGTGTCAAAAGGCGTTCCAGAAATACTTCCTGCCCTTTCATACTTTACGATTTACATGCTTTCAGGCTCTTGCAAAATGTTTGGGGATATCCGGTGAATACTTAAGGAACAGTTTGCAAGTTGGACAGTTACCTTGGAAAGAAGAATCCTATGCTATATTTCATGGAAATACCTAAACTTTTTTTCACAATATCACATAATCTTATAACTCAAACAATTTTGAGGAAAACAGAGTCTTCATTTTGTTTACAAATTATGGATGATGTTATTTACGTGAAACAATATAATTTTTATATAATAGGAATTATTTTGAAAACATCAACTGAGATGTTATTAATAAATCATTGTAAAGACCTTTTCAAGTGCTACTTTATATATATACATATTATTGGATGATCTAATAAAACACTATAAAAATAAACGGGGAGATTTGTAAAAAAATCTGATAAAAAGCCACATTTTGTAAAAGCCATTGGTAAGAATAAAAATAAATAAACAATTTAAACGCTATTATTTATTGTGCCTATAAGATGCTTTTATAAGAGTTACATACATGGTTTGCCGTATGTGCCAAATGGAAAATACGTTAGTGATTCACATGATGTATTACTAATACTATCTTTGGTTTACCAAAAGCTCTGTGTATCCCATTGGTTCACCAAATCTCTATGGTGTTGTTGGTATTGTGGGTCAGGTTAGGTTAACCAAACCTGGATTGAAACCTAAACTATACCTGTCAACTAAACAGCTTTACCATGCCTCATAAAGTAAAGGCCACACAAGCAAGTTAGTATTTCCTCTAACGTGCAGCTAATTAATAAATCATTGCTGTAACTATGTTGTAGTAAACATATTTTCCTACAGTTACCTAACAATGTACATGTTCTCTCACTGATTTAAGAAAGCAAAGTGGCCATTTCGCTCATCAGTGAGACAATGTTAACATTGTCTCACTCTAAATACTTTGTCTCACTCCAGATTTGCAACGTGAAGGCACGAAATAGTGAGCGCGTAACATGCAGACAAGGTCGTATACGCGCGAAATACGTTGGCAGCACTGGCTGTAAATCAGCTGGTCAGCTGTTGTACTGTTGTATTTGTTACTTCACATTGAATGTCATTATTAAAAGTTCACTTCTGTGTAGAAATATGCTACGTTTCTTTACCAATTTATTTGTTTTATGGTAATTGTAGGAAAAATATAATGTGCAACTCGAGTGCAAAGTGCAATTGCTCACTAGTTGCACAAATAACTATTTCCTATACAAATTGTTATTGTCAAACCAGAGAGCTGGAACATGATTATGCATGGTGAATTTTTTTACATTTGAAACAACAAGTCTCACTTTATTTTCCTTGTTATAGCACGGTTACTTTATATACTTCTAAAGAATTTCTTGATTTTAGGAAAACAGAAAAATACTCTACTTAAATTAAAATAAACATTAATTCTTTTATCCACATAGCTTAACACTATTTTCCTATTCATATCGATCCTTAATATTTTTGTACTTTACGATAATGACAAACGTTTCCTTTCCAACTTAACAAAATAAACATTACACTTATTTTGAAAGCAGTTTCAGTTCATAGCTCAACAAAGTAAAGTATCTTGTTTCCAGTATTTTTTTTAAGCTGGGCTTTGATTAAATTCCTAAGACCATTCGATATCCACTCTTGACATTATTCTTGGATTGTTTTCTTTTGATTCGTATGTAATGATTTAAAACTAAAATGTTTTATTATTTAGTTGAAATATAAATAATTATTTTATATAACAACTTATATTTTATATAGTCTTAAGTTAGCTTAAACTAATATGAATAAGGCAACCACAATATTAACCTTTACTTAGTAATTATTGGTTTGGGTTTTGAAAAAGATTAAAATGCGTGCAAAAGACTGCCGATTATAAGGAAGTAACAATGTTTTTTTATCTCTGTTCGTAAGATGGATAAGTAATATTATTTACAAACGTTAAGCAAGTAAGTGCAAGTGGTGACGAGGGTCGCAAAAACACTTGCATATTGTAATTTAGCTTTTGAATCCCTTATTCAGCAAGAATAAACCCGGTGTGCAAGTTTGTGTCTCAAAAATTTTGATCTCTCATAAATTATATTCCGTCTTGGCACAAAGTATTCATCAAAGGCCCGAAGAGCCTCGTCATAAGTATTAGGTTTTGGTGAAAACGAATCGAAAATATATTCACTAATACTACCCATTGTAAACAAAAGTACATCGATTTGCCGAGCGTCAGAAGTGCTATCCAGACTGCAGCCCCGTCTGTACCTTTGAAAGCGATTCCTCCAGGAATGCCACTCATTCGGAGTAAAAGATAACGTTTCCGGAGTTGGTAACGTGATATTGATCATCGGAGTAGTAGTACACATAACTGCATTATTTTCTCAGTTCGTATGTACCAATGCAAATCCTCGTGCCTCATCTTTAGTCTTTCCAGAGTTCCTTTCTGAAACGTAGTTGAGTTCACTTTGGGTGTCGTCCTCACCGTTGTCCTCATACCTTTGCCTCCGAGTATTTCGTTTTTTTCTGCCCTTACTTGACATTATGTGTGGTTTTAGACTTTGTTCGATAAAAATCCACTAAGCTGCCACCGTGTTCTATTTCTAATTTAAGAATATTAAACACACATCTTGTTTCAACAAACTCTATTTCCAAACTAAACCAATGTTTACAAAAACATGTTTACAAAAATCATCTGTCAACAAAAGATATTTAAACACAAATAAATCATATGACTTTAAGAACAGACTTAATACAACAATAAACATATTATTTGATGATCTAATAAAACACTATACAACTAAACTCGGATATTTGTAAACTAATCTGATAAAAAACCACATTTTGTAAAAGCCATTGGTAAGGATTTTTAAAATAATTTTTAACGCTATTATTTATTGTGCCTAAAAGATGCTTTTATAAGAAATATTTACATGGTTTGCCGTATGTGCCAAATGGAAAATACGTTAGTGATTCACATGATGTATTACTAATACTACCTTTGGTACACCAAAAGCTCTGTGTATCCCATTGGTTCACCAAAGCTCTATGGTGTTGTTGGTATTGGCAGGTTAGGTTAACCAACCTGGATTGAAACCTAAACTATACCTGTCAACTACACAGCTTTACCAAGCCTCATAAAGTAAAGGCAACACAAGCAAGTATTTTCTCTAACGTGCAGCTAATTAATAAAACATTGCAATAACATTGTTATAGTAAACATATTTTCCTATAAAAACTGTACTGTCAAATTAGAAAGTTGGAGCATTATTTGTACATGTAAAAATTTTTAATATTTGAAACCACAAGTCTTACTTTATTTTACTTGTTACAGCACGGTTCCTAAAATATACTATTTAAAACTTTCTTGATTTTAGGAAAACATTAAAATAAATTTAAATAAACCTTAACTTTTTTTAAGGACGTAACTTAGTACTATTTTCCTATTCATATCAAACCTCAAAAGTTTTTCACTTGACGATAATGTCACGTGTTTTTTCTTACGAAATAAACCTAAAATTTATTTTAAAAGCAGTTTCAGTTCATCGTATCTACAAAGTAAAGAATATTGTTTCAAGAATTTTTTTGAAGCTGGGCTTTGATTAAATTCCTAAGACCATTCGATATCCACTCTTGACATTATTCTTTGATTGTTTTCTGTTGATTCGTATGTTACAGGTACGATTTAAATTTAAAATGTGTTATTATCTAATTGAAATATAAATAATAATTTTTTATAACAACTTATATTTTATATAATTTGAAGTTAGCTTAACCTAATATTAATAAGGCAACCATAATATTAACCTTTACTTAGTAATTATTGGTTTTGGTGTTGCCAAAGATTAAAATGCGTACAAAAGTCTGCCGATTATAACGAAGTAAAAATGTTTATTATCTCTGTTCATATGATGGATAAGTTATATTATTTAAGAACGTAAAGCATGTAAATATAAGTGCAAGTGGTGACGAGGGTTCACAAAAACACTTGCATATTGTGGATTAGCTTTTAAATCCCTTATTTAGCAAGAATAAACCAGGGACCGGGGTTTACAGGTTCACCTGGAAAGTAAAGTCATGCATGAACTTATTACACTATCACCATAATTTATTATTTTAAAACCTAGTAACACTGGATATAAAATATCTCCCGAACTGAGAACACAGAATTTAATACTCACACTTCAGTCCAGTTTTTACGATTATAACTTTTGTATTTTTTTTTTTTAAACCTAAATGATTTTTTATGTTTACGTTTTAATAGGATTTTCAAGCTATATTACGACAGAGTTTTTTTTTTATTCATTTAATTTGGTATTGAATATCAGACTGAATCTTATTAAATCACAAGTATTGATGTGATACCTGTTTTAAAAAAATGTCAGGTTAAAAGCCTACATTTAATACACTGTCATATAAATTTAAAGTGAAACAAAATGTATCATTAGTCTTTAGTAATGTATCTTAAGTGAAAATGTTTGCAATCGTAAAAATGTCCAATGACATTTTTTTTTACTTTTGGCTGTTTACAAGTATGTTAAGTACTTAAGCTATTTACGCCTTTCGCTATATTTTCCCTTATATAATAATAATAATATAATCAGTAAAAAAAGTAAAAAAATGATTTTTTACGAACTCACTTTTGGCAAAGTATAAAAATATTTATTTTCAACTAGCTTGCAAGTTTTGGTTTTATTTATAATTATGTTTTATTGTCATAAAACATAGCTTACTATTTGACAACCTTCAATATTTCTTTAACAACAGGTAGTAAACATCTTTAAAAAATCTGATAAAACTAATGATTTCTATGGCCAATGAATTATTAATTTCTCTGGAGAGTTTCCATGACTTTACCTTACCAACTGTCACCTACTTTGTAAAAATATATTTAAAATTCAATTGGCACAAACGGTTTTACATTGATGACAAACTAAGCATTACTAGCACATGTGTAATATATTTGCCTATTTAAACATATATTTTTCCTTTGCTAGGAAAATATTTGGTTTTCTCTGCAATGAAACAAACTAAATGTTATTTTCGAACTAAAAAAAAAGAAAACAGGTCAAATAAAAAAAAGTGGCCTGTATGAAATCCATCCAAGATTAACCACTTATGTGGCCCTATAATTATTTAAAGCCAATTATAACTCATTCACAAAATACTTAATGACAGGTGATCTGATTTCCTCACTAGTATCATCGTAAAGACTTTAGTTGTTCATTACTTCCCTGTACAGCAACTAGAAACAATTTTGAAATATTTTTTTGATTGTTACAATAGATTGCAGAGATAATTGTTTGCACAACTACCATTAAAACAGCATTCAAAATATTATTTAGGTTTTCAAGGTTATCATTTTATAATACTAGTTTAGTAATTTCCTCCAACAGCCGTTCCAAAGGTACCAAATACTCAGCGTTGAACGTCAAACCCTGGACTCCTAAGAATTAGTGACAATTTAATCATAATATTAATTATAAGTCAGTAGTTTTTGATTCCTCATAGTGTCCATCAAATAAGGAGACAATTTGTACGTCAATATCGACAACAGATAATTGCTACCCCAGTTGCTAATTTCATCAAACTAACTCCAGATCTATCGATTGGTGCTACTGTAACACTATTTGAAAAAAAAAACTAGACAATATGAAAAAAGTACAATGTTAAATCGGCTGTAAAAAATCTCCCCAAAAACAACAACATTGGGAAATAACTGAAACAGCCCAAAACGAGATTGGAAAAGTTACACGCGGTGACATTACATTCCACTAGCTAACAAAACGTATATAAGAGTAAGTCTTTGATTCGTTTTAATCGCATATTTCAAAGACACTATACGTAATATATTAGTATCACTAGTTATAAAAACCTCTATTAATTTAAGATTCTTTTTTAGCACTAGATATAAATCTAGAGTAGCAATTTTTCTGTGTATTTTTATATTTATATGACAAATATATTTTTACAAGTAATGAATTTTACACAGGTTTTAATTACAAAGTTGAAAAATCATTGTTTTCCTAGAATATTTTTACTCTGAGTAATTTATTCAGGGGCTTTTAAGAAACTAAAATTTTCTCTTTGTTTATTATTTAACTTTGTTTAAAAGACACACAGTATTTTACATAAAAATCTTAGTTGTTGTGTGAACGATAATTTTAAACACATGATACAACATTTCTTAACGCTCATTTATAGTATACATCAAAGGGTTTTCTTGTGTTTTGTTTTTCCTTGCAAATGGCTTATATTTATTTAACTACTCTTGACTAGAGCAGATAAGGGTTTTCTCTTGATTAAGTTTCAAAATGTCTTACGATAATTGAGTAAAAAAAAATTCCTGCATACAGCTTTTGATTCTTAGTCTTACCTTGATGTAAAAAGATAAAGAACTTTATAGAATAACTTGCTCGTGTGAGGTAACTACTTTCGTTTAATGATACTCCTAGAACTTAATTGAATGAAGCTTAGTGCAAACCTATTGTTTATTTGAACAATAACACACTCTAGACAATGGATGCTTAGATGAGGCACATGCCTTAATGTTGCTCATATTGGAAGATTAACCACATAACGTTGTAAATCTAAGTAATAATACAGCGTGTATACAAACTCCCTGGAATGATTTTGTGCATTTTTTCCCTTAGGTGAAAACAATACAAACACATAGGTCTAAAGTGCATGGTATTCCATCTGTCTGTGCGTATGTGATTTTAAATTGTATTCATATCTTGTAAATCCCTAAGGCGATTAACTTCAAACCTGGTACGTAAGTATGTATATGATACCTAAGAACGAATATACTCAATTTATGCATGACATATTTAATTTCTTAACTTTGGCAATTTAAACTGGTGGCCAATAAAGTTGTTTCTCTTAAATATCTTCTAACCAAATGATTATACTAAAAACAACTAGGAGTATTTGATTTTAACAAGCTCAATGGCAAATTTAATAGTACCAAGGTCTCTTTGATAAAGAGCCAAGACATTACCTTTATGTGAGACCGTGTATATAAATTTGATGGTGTTTCAAATGTTTCCCATTGTTGCAAAGTGACCTGTCTCGTCGTTGAGGTACTTGGCTTAGGTCTGGGCCATGCAAGGTAAATAAATAATATCCTAGTTGTTTATTAAACAATTATTACAATTAAGGTATCGTTGGGTTAAATATAAAATGTTAGAACAATTTATTTTTCAAGTAGTTTTAAAAAGTCGCTAATTTTAAGATATTTAAGGTGGAAACTTAAACGTTAAAATTTTAAATTAGTAAATTGAAGAAATCTGATACTTTGTGAAACGTTTAGTCTTATACAGGGTGAGTTTTAATTGTCCCCCCCCCCCCAACTTTTTTCTACATTTTTTCAAATATCAATCCCAGACCACTTCCAAACATTGTTGGGTAGTAAGTACTTCATTTTGACAAGGTGGTCATTTCCGGCCGCCATCTTGGATCCGCCATATTGGATGCAAAATTTTTTTTTCTAAAGTAAAGGTGGGGTTGTGACCCATTATTTCGAACTAGATTTTTACCCTGATTACAATGCCGCAAACTGTTTTTAAAAATCTTGATTCATTCTAAAGTTATGAGGGCTTTTTAAAACTTTATTTTTGGCCCATTTTAACATTGCGCATTTACAAAATAAGACCATAATCTCAAAATAGTGCTAGATAAAGATAAGTATACACTACCAGTAATTGTCGACCTATTTTCACTTGGTTATGACTGATGTATCTTTTTCGGCCACCATCTTGGATCCGCCATTTTGAAATGTGATAAATTATTTTAAATATGAAGGGGGTGTTGTGACCCATCATTTCTAACTACTTTTTTAAGCTGAACTTAATTCCATAATTCGTTTTTCATTTTCATTTTTTGATTTTTAAATTTTGACATTTTTTACAAAAAAATTGCAATATTTCATAAATAAAACTTGATAACAAAAAACGGATTGCGGCATTGAGTTTAACTTAAAAAAGTAGTTCGATATGATGGGTCACAACACCCCCTTCATATTTAAAATAATTTATCACATTTCAAAATGGCGGATCCAAGATGGCGGCCGAAAACAATACATCAGTCATAACCAAGTGAAAATAGGTCGACAATTACTGGTAGTGTATACTTATCTTTATCTGGCACTATTTTGAGATTATGGTATTAGTTTGTAAATGCGCAATGTTAAAATGGGCCAAAAATAAAGTTTTAAAAAGCCCTCATAACTTTAGAATGAATCAAGATTTTAAAAACAGTTTGCGGCATTAAAATCAGGGTAAAAATCTAGTTCGAAATAATGGGTCACAACCCTACCTTTACATTTGAAAAAAAAATTTTGCATCCAATATGGCGGATCCAAGATGGCGGCCGGAAATGGCCACCTTGTCAAAATGAAGTACTTACTACCCAACAATGTTTGGAAGTGGTCTGGCATTGATATTTTGAAACATGTAGAAAAAAGTTGGGGGGGGGGGGGACAATTAAAACTCACCCTGTATGTAGAAAGTTTGAAGTCAATCGCCTAAAGAATTCTAAAGCTATGCATACATGTGTAACTATATCATGCACACTGACAGAAAACTATGCATTTTAGCCCCAATTTATATGTTGTTGTTTTTTTTTTTAATTTTGACTTAAGGAATACATAGACTCTTTGCAGGTATTATGGCCCTGTATTTTTTATGTGATGATATACACTTGTATGCAATTTAAGTTTTTCATGGTGAAGCCATTACTCTTAATTCATGTATAATTTCTCTTCTATTTAAACTTCACTGCTGATGTTGACAGTGTAGTAAGATTATAAATTTAATATTTCAGCTGGTTAACATCTTAATTGTATACTTAATTCAATTGAATGAAAAAATACTGCCATCAGCTATCATTAGATCTAGTTTAAAGAGTAATTTGAAATGTCTATTAATTCTTGAAAACCTTTAAAACAACGTTTTGCCTTTGAAAACTTTCTTTTACTTCTGGTACGATTGTTCACCAAACAAATGTATACATTTTTACACGTTTTTACGTGTTTATAAATAAATTGTATAAATACAAATATATTATTTCTGTGAATAAATACAAGATTAGTTGTAAAATGGATCTATAATAAAAGGTAGGCCTACCAGTCAGTTAGTTAGCTCTAACAAGAATAATCCCCAATCAAGTTTGCTGTAGCAATATCAACTTATTAAAAATAATAACGTCCACAAAATGATATACACACTATACAACCTAAGTAGGCTTAGCAAACTCTTAACGAATATTTGGTCTTTATTTTATCTTCCTGCTAGGGTTTCTTTAATAGGAAAATCCAGTCAAATGACGCCTTATAACTCAGTAAGCCATTGTCATTAGTAATTTCTATTTATACAACTTTAAAACGAACATCATTAATTTAACTAGGTTAATTATTTTATTAATAAAAAAAAACGACGTCAGAACAAATGTTTTAGTCACCTTAATTGTACACTGTAAAAAATTGAGGGACCAATCATAATATAGAACTGCCATTATTTAAGAAAAGTTCAAGAATGTTAAAGGGTCGCCCAAAATCCATGATTGGTTCCAATACCGAAAAGACCCATGAAGAATTCCTAAGATAATTCTGGTTCATTGTGGTTCTTTCAGGCCTTACTCTTTATGCAGCTACGGTTCATACAATTTTGTTTTTTAATTCGATGACTGTGTTTTAGCATAAACCTATAAAAGTGATCCTGTTTTGTACTTCTTTTTGAAATCCAGAATATATAAGAAGTGTAAACTACACAGGGTTATTACAAATGATGTTCATGATTTCATACATACATAAAATATAGTTATATTTGTTATACAAAGAAATAAAATGGTTACAACTTTTGAAAAACTCAAAAAGTTTCGACACAGATACACAGAACTGTAAATGCTCGATACGGGAACCCCTTCTGATGACAGATGACAATAAAGTAGTCAAGCTCTTGCTAGACTTTGAAAAGTGTGTCTAGGTCTATTGTTTCGATAGCATTGGTAATCCGTTGCTGGATCTCAAGTATGCTATCTGATAATAGTGGTGTGTACGCCTTATCTTTGATGTGTCCCCACAAGAAAAAAATCAGGGGGTGTCCGGAGATCTTGTAGGAAAGTTCAGGGGTGTGTCATTATTCGGACCACCGAGCTCGTTCCATATCTCAGGCAGCACATTGTTAAGTTCAGCCCTACCACAAGTAACATTCAAATGCAGCCATTTCTCTTAAATATCAACTGTCACTTGCCAATATAGTGGTTACTAGGAGGATAATCGTTAAACCTGGTTCTAAAGTGTCGTTGCACACTAATAACAGATTGGTTAATGTAATATTCCAACTGGCAAAAAGCTTTCCTGCCTTCAAATTCAGCCATTACACAACACTTACAACAATTGACTTGACAAACAGCTGATATGCACCTAAACCAATGTAAATGAAAATTTATGAGTTTTTCTTTCCAATGGTACCAACTAAAATAGTCTTGAAACAAATTAACCCATTAATATTTATAATCAAAATCAGGAACATCATTTGTAATAACCCTGTATATACTGTTTCATTGTTTATTATAAAAAACTAATCAACCCAGCTGGTATTCATAGATATTAATTATTGATGCTTAAAAATTAAATAGTTACTTTGTCAAAGTTCCATCTAAGCAAAACTAAGCATATAAATCAAAGTCCATCATCACTGAGATATTAACAATTATGAGAAAGGTTTTTTAACATACATTACAACAATGAAATCAGGAAAAACACTGTTCTTATTTCACAACTTCATTTAGAACACAAAGCAAAGTTATCGCAAAGTTTTACACCATAATGTTATTTTTGATTATGATGAATAAAGAATTCAATTACCTCCGTTTAGTATTAATTTTCAAGTCGTTATGGATATTTAAAACTAAGTATTGTTATAAATACTATTATATTTTAATGTTAAAAGAAATATTAGTCATGAATCCTTATCTTCTTAAATTACATTACATACCAAAGCTAAACAGAATTCTCCATGATCTAAAATGCATTATAAAAACTACAAATTGTTTACTGCTTTCCTTGTTACGGGTTTCCATTACAGATATGTGCCTAATGATACAATTGCAATAGAAATTGCATATTTACCTAAATATGTAATGTATTTTGTAGGGAAAACATATACCTTATTAGTCTATAGGTTTTATTTTATTTTATAAATGAATTTTTAGAATGTACACCACTTTTACAGTATGTTATGTATCTAGGTCCCCTCATTTCCCCCCATGGTTAAAATTTTCTAGCTTAAGCGGCAAACACATTACCTTTTTCTTCACGAGTCATTAATCCTCTTAATGTTCCGTGAGCAAAAAGCGTAATTTCTGCTCTCTTTGGTTACAGCGCACATTCATGAATAGCTTTGAGCTATAAAAGGTTAGATGTAATAAGGATATTCTTTAAATATTTAAACAAAATGTAGAATGTATGGATTAATCCACCCACATTACCTCCGCCATAGCGAACCTGCATTTTACTCTCGAAAATTGTCTAGAGAAAATGTTATGTTTTGATTGTCAAAAATAAGCCCAATTTTTACCTCATAAAAATCCGCTCCCATGGTCTGATCATGCTGGTTCGCGAACTTTCCTTCTAGCTTAGCTTAGGTTCTTAGCTTTCATTCTAGATATCCAATGGCATAAAGGAAATTTTTAATATATCATACACTGTAATTATCGCTCCTTTCTACTGTTATATTGGAACAGCTGTAGGCCTACACATATTTTGACGTAGTTTTTATTTTACATTGGTATTTGTTGTTTTAAATTTTTTGTTTTTATTCATGCTTGAGTTTTTTCGATGAAGCCTACTTATCTTCTCTTGTATTATTATGGAAATTGAAAACAAAATTTGAAAAACACATTGCTGTAATATTGCTATAATTTTATTTAAACACTGGTTACTTCTTTCTTTCACATAAAAGACATATGTAGCTGAAATATTTAATTTCGTCAAATATACAAAGTTAAGAAACCCGTACATCAGATATAAATTGAATTAATGAGGCCAGCTTCAAAGTACGTGAAGCAAAACATTAGATATCAGATCCGTGCGCTCCCTTTGAGGCATTTAAATTACTTTGTTACCTTCTTCTTGAAAATTTTACATTTCACTACTTAATGTATTGCAACATGGTAACTTTCATTAGTCTGGGTGTTCAAAGACTTATAAACATGTCCAGCATAATTATTGTGGACTTGTTTCTTACATAAATATATAAAACCTAAAAAAATCAATAAACTTGGGTTGTATTTAATAATAATTGAGCAAGGCGCAGGCCTTAATGTAAATCCTACAATCAATTTTACGAAAACCAGCTCTCAACTGAAGACAAATTAACGGATAGGGCACCATTATAGAGACTCGTGACTTGATGTTAGTCTCCAATATCACATAATCTCATCAAGTTTTGGAGATCTCCTAACAAGCAAGTGTTATTCAATAACTGTTATATAATCTAGCCATTGGCTTATATCAAATGACAACGACTTTACGGGGATGCGGAATACTATCCCCCGGAAAACTACCCCCCCCAGGTGAAACGTGACGTCACAAAATCGGCCAACTAACCAATATGGAAGCCGTGTCCGCGACTGGAATACTACCCCCCCCCCTAGACAAATCATGCTATGTAATTTTAATTTTAATTCGAGTAATTCCGTTGGATAATAGAAAAGGCATGTGGTGAATATAAAACAGATTTTCGAAATGTTACACCAAGTTTGGTTGGTTAGGTTAGGTTAGATTAGAACTGTTTGACAACTAAATTTGAGTGTCCGTGACTGGAAAACTGCCCCCCCGGTCTCTGACGTCAATATGACGTAGGAACCTGCTTGGGGGGGTAGTTTTCCGGGGGGCAGTCATCCGGCGACCCGACTTTACTATAACGAACAATTGTATAACGTATTTCGTTTTATACTATTGGTATGAGAAAATTCACACATTTACAAATATTGTTTTTCAAATAAATGCCTTTAGGGAAAACAATTTCGAGTTGAATTCATGTAATAATTCACTTGAAAGGGCATACAATATAAATTACTGAATGTTGAGTAATACATTTTTACGCTAACCTTGAGATAAGGAAGTTTTTAATTCTATTGGGAATTGTATTCGAGTTACTTTCAATGTAAATAGCAATATGCCACGCAACCATCATTTACAACTTGAACTCTCCTGATGGACTCAGTTAGAGTTGTCAAAGCACCGTCTTAACATTAAACAAGTTTGAGGCAAGTACAACAATGGTTCTGGAACAATCACAACTTAGGCTATAACTGTTTATTATTTGTGCGGCCATACACACATTTGAGGTAAATATTGGTAAACAGAATGCAGTTTATTTTAATTTATTATTAAGTTTCATAAAACCTTTGTTCATAGTCAAGTTAGCTCATTAATCATTATATCAATTTATAAGAGGTGAAAATTAAGTTCTTCATAATAGAATCTTGCAAGTGAACACGTTGCTTATTTTGAGACGAAATTCTTCAATTATTTTAGTGCAGAGACAGGCTCGTGCTTTGTTGATGTTGTATTATTTTTTAGGTTTTAGAATGCATTTTGTGAAATAATTTGCTTGACACTATAAGGTGGTAACTTGCTAACACTATATCAAAGTAACCCGTAATAAATCAGTGTAATACAATAATTACCGTATCTTAATGTATACGAGAATAAATTTTATGTTTATACAAAATAGATGTAACAATTATCACCTCGTTAAAAATGTACGAAACACGTTGAAAACAAAAAACCACCAAGCGTAAAACTCATATTTTATCATGGAATTTATTTGAAAATCTAACAACAACTTTGAAGTTAAAAAAAAAATTGCTTTGAATTTAGAGTACGTATAACTAACTAATCAAACCAAATCTGTCCAGACGGGAAACTGAATCTATTATTGCAGCTAAAGCTTGTAATCCTCTGATAGAGGGCCCTATACGATTGAAAAATTAGGCACGAAGTATACGAAAACGGGTAATATAACTTTAATATAATGCATTTGGAGTTAAATTCTTTAATTGCATATTCTTAAAAAAAATTGCAAAATGCTTATGACAAAGATTTATGAATATAAAACAAAAAAATATCATTGGTTAAGTGTGTAACTTTTACCGTTTATTATCCTAGGGTAACTATGATTGGTATAGTACACTCACGCAATGTCTTAATAACAATAAACTAGTAACTTATGTTATCAATAATGAATTGTTTAAATTATGAGTTGTCTATGAAAAGGCATTCTCCTGGTGGTTTACCAAAAGGTCACCACTGTCTTGACCCGTAAACATTTAAGTTTTGGTTGGTTATTTTTTTCCTTGGTCGTTAAAACATTCATGAATAGTCTGGAAAGTTAATATTTTAATTACTAAAATTAGTTAAAATCTTTGTCCCAATTAAGAAGCTTACATCGCAGAGATATTTTTAGTAAGACTCTTGTTTCGTTGAAATCGCTAGTTGAGATTGAGCCGTGACTACTTTCCGCCGACGAATGTACGACTCATTTTCTGTTTCTGTGTTCAAGTTGTTTTTGTATAGTATGTGTTTTGCCATGTTACTGTTTGACGTCACCCAGTTAAACTGTTTGCAAAGCAATGCCGTGCTGATGTCAGAGGTTAGGTGGCGGGACTACGGTCAATCTATTGTTCAAATATTATTTCATATTATTGTGTATATGATCTAACCGAAAACAATCTAATAATGAAAATGGGAGGTGTAAGCATTATAACATCATTCAACTGTACACAAACTCTACAAAGACCATAAAACTAATAATTTTCACAAAACTATAGTTGAGTTTACACAATTCCGACACTAGAGATCAGCACAAGTGATTACTGTGGACATATTACGTCAGATAGCCACTGATTATAACCTGAGGCTGCTTCATTAATCTCTAATATAGACCAACGGTGAACTCAAGCAAGAAATTAAACCTTGTTACTTCGTTGAAATCTAATTTTTATTTTTTATTTATATACACTTTTGGTTTATTTTTACGTCATGGGAATAGACTTATTAATCTTAACTAAGTTTATACTTGACTAATAGGTTAAACTGAAACTTAAATATTATGTAAGCATTATTTGGAGGATTTGTTAAAAGCACATATTATTATCTAACCACCTTTAGCATTTGTATGAATTCTTTTAGAGTATAATTAAAGGTTTAGACAACAGTTTAAATATTATAGAATATAATCTTTCCATATTTCTTTTACAAAATGCATTTGATTTCTGTATTTTTACAGTAGATATTATATTAATAAAGTATCTAATATAAATGTTAATTTTATTTTAATCTTATTAAAATATAAAAGTATAAAATTATTAAAGTGTTAAAAAATAAGTGGTAATCGTATACCATGGCAAATAAATCATTGACTTTACATCTAAACCGTGAAGATATAAAGTCAATGCTTAAATGTACGTTAAGCCTACTAGCTTGAAACGTATTATCTGAGGCTATCGAAAATATATACAACTATAATGATTAGTAATTTCTTAGACTAAAAAAGCTAAAATATGTGAGAAAAGACTTATAACTAACTGTTCGCGGGAATGAATTGGCTGGAAACCTGTCTACTATCCTAGCAGTTTATAGATAAATTACTACGAAGTGTAGGATCAATATAACTAAACAAATATTTGTTTTAGCCGAATAACTTTTCATGATTAAAGCTCAGGTTCCACAAAATTTCAATGCTAAACAGCATGCCGGTGGTTTACAAACAAATATTTGTGAAGCATTTCAATGATTAAAATGAGAGCGATTGATAATAACTTTAAAATTGTAATTAAATTACACAAGCCTCTTTTACAACTGAAGCAGGCTGGTGAACCAACCACCAAACGAGGCATCGTTATCAGCAACTCTAACGATAACGATAACTACTATGTCTGGACTTTTAATGGCCTGTGTAGTCGGCACAGTACAATTTAAAATCTTTTTTTAAGAAATCTCTTATAAATACCTTAAGACGAAACAGAAAGTGTAGAAAGATTATTATCACGAATTTATCTGACTACTATTTGCTAACTACCTCTGAAAATATCAACCCCTGATTAAAAATATGTTATCTGTTTTTATTTGATCCTGTGATTTTGTTTGATTAAAAAAAGCTAGATTAGTAAATATGTAAAAGTAAATGTATAACACTCTTTGTCCTTTTACCAGTACTAAATGCATCTGTTTAGAATTAAAAGACAAAATCAAATATGCAAGAATGCACTCTGTTATAACTATTATTAATTACTGATAACTATTTTGACATTTTATTTCCACCCAATCAGACATAAGGCAGATACGTTACCTATAAATAATCAAGACTTTAACTAAGCTGTAACAAATATAATTATTTTTTTATCATATCAATTATGACACAAGCTAAGATCAATTTATATCTTATAAACACTACTATTGTAAGCGTAATCCATTTGAAATTATAAGATTTATAACAAAAACATTACATTAGCATCGATATATTTTCAAATATTTGTCAAAATGAAACATTGGGATTTTACCTAAAAATGTAATAGTTTCCATGCAGTGGTAAGAACAAGAATTTTTCAAACGATACTCAACTGATTCGATCCCTTGATATATGAATGTGATAATAATTTGTTGAATAAACGTACAGTGCTTTACAACGGGGTGTTTAAATAATAAATGGACATTTTGTTTCACTATGCAAGTTTGACAATGTTACATAGTATTAACACTATGTATAGTTATTGCCACTTACTCCTATTTTTATCGGACTTTTAACTTAAAAAAACCATAATATCGGGCAAACCTCTGGTAAAAATCTATTCCTTAATATATATATATATATATATATATATATACATTATAATTCTAAATGCACTGAAAAATTATTTGTAAATATATGTTTAGTAATTGAGCTCCTAAACAACTCTGACTTGTCTGCCACAAAATCTTGAAACCACTTTTGCAAAATAAGAAACCTGAAACAAAGTCCCGGTGAAAAATACCCTAAGGTTAACAAGTCTAATTGGGACTTGTATTTTTAATTGGACTCCTACACATTCTATGGAGATTGTCCATTGTTGTTGTTTTTATTAAATTTCATTCCATGCTTTTTGGTTTAACAAAGATGAAAATAAGACCGTATGATTTCGTTGTTCCAATTTTTTTTGGAAGATTACTCAAAATTATGTTTTCAACTTACTAGCATAAATCATTTATTAAAACTTTTTATTTATCATTCCGACCTCTCAAAAATGATTGCTCTACATTACACGGAATAATTGTGTACTAACTAAAACTAATGAATTAACGATAAATTACAAAGAATACCAGAATATCAATGTCAGAATTCAAGCACATCACCTTTTGTTTACAGCATAACATCGGATACAATTGAACATTTTCATTATGTTTGAAACATGAAACAATTAAATATTTTAAAATATACAAGCAAAATCCACATTTTAGGCAATTGTTTAAAATATTTATGCAATCATAACTTTCAAAACCTTGGCTTAGCGTCCCATTTCTTTATTAAAACTGCAAATGAAACCCTGTTATTGAACGTAGTTTTACTCTAAAGAAATTAAAACATTTTACGTTATTTAACTCTTCAACTTATACATAATAAGTAATATAAAGAAAATTTCAGTCACAAATAAATCTTTTTTAATTTGTTTTGAATAATGTAATGAATAGTATGCTACAAACCGCACAAGTATGTTTTCCAAATACGATTCAATGAGAATTTGTGCAAAGCGCGGTAGATATTTGAAATTATAAGCTGCCAGAGACTTGTCACATAGTCTGTACGGCCTCAGAAAGTGAATACCAACAATAGACATGATATCCGATGTACAACGTGTAGTCGAAGATTCCTAGATGTTTTATCCCGCCAGGTTCTGCATATTGTAACGCTAGATGCTTAAAATTCCATTTATTTTGTTATGCTAATATGTTTTACGCATTGACGCGTTTTTGATTGTATGTCACTTCAATGCCGGTGCCGTGCAAGTTTTTATACTCAATTCATATTTTAGGGAACGCTGTCTTTATACAGCTTTGGACCTGAGATGCCAAAGGAGACATTTTTGTTGGAAGATGTCATGACATTTCCGCACATAACTTTGATCTAACCCAACAGAAACTGAACCAGATAATGTGGTATGGAAAACCTTGGATGGTTGTTCACGGATTGTCCCTCGCCTTAAAGATTCATGCTCAAAGAAGTCAGAGATCATCATCCTTAAGAAAGAAAGATCAGAACCGTCATTCAATTACGAGTGAGAAATTAGTAGCTGTCTAAACCACGTGAACCACCAAGTACCTTGGTGTCATGGATGTCAACAAGCTGCGTTGGAGGGTCCAGATCTTCCGTATGGAGGACAAGGCTGTTATAAGTGTTGCTGTTATTAGTGAGCTTGTGGCTTATTTTGTGGGTTCTTAGTCCAGTTGTAGAAGGTTCTTGATGCGTACACTCCAGTACGTCCTTCTTTTCGACTATGAGGTGTGGGCAGACGCTTGAACAAATCAGGCGGCACTCAGGGACACTTCTGAATCGCACGGTTGACTTCTGACCCATGCATTATTTTAATTTCAATTTAATTTTTATATTTTAACCCCACGGATGTTTTGTTAATTGCTGGAGTCGTCTCTGTCAAACTCTTAGCAACGGAAAGTAAGGCAGTCTACCAAAGACTAGGCTTCATTGGTAAGGACGCTTCAAGAATGGAACACCGCACTTTCCAGATATGTCCAGAGTTTGGAATATGAGACTCGAGGACAACGGTCTGCCAGAATCATCAGACAGGTTCAACTGTGGGTGGAACTGTTAAATGGCAAGATTGTGAACTATCTGTAGCAGTGATTTACTATATCTCTGTGGATATGAAGATGCATTATTTCGAGACATAACTCAAGCTGTAGACTGATAACTAGAAACCTCAACAAAGTAAAAGAGTTGCAGTTTGCAGGCCAAGGATTCTCTATCACACAAGAATTCTCACCAATCTTACATGGTGGTAAATTGTTTACTAGAGCAAAGCTCAGTGTGGATCTCAACATGAATAACTATGATGCATTAAGAGTTTGAGCTGTAAACGAAGTCGGATCAATTGGTAGCAGGTAGTTTTTCCAACATAGGTTTAAGGTAGTTTTTCAAATCCATTCGTTATTACCTAGTTAGGGCCAATGGCTATAGACCGTCAACCAGGAAGAACTGACATCCTTAACTTAAATTTGTATTAAAATAAAACCAAAATCCTAACATTGATGCAAAATCCTTAATATGACATAAATGGAACCAACTATGATTCAAACAGTTAATGTTTGACCCCCAAAACATCGAAGATCAATAAACAACGTAGGAGTAGCTTTCATATCAACTATACTCTATACATAGTTGAACTGAACTCAAGTTTTCAAGTATACCATTGAAAATAAAATAAATTATCGCTTAGTTTTAGGTTTTCCAATTTCCAACTAAAGATTAAAATTGGGTCTTATAGAGTTTATTGAGTTTTAAATCACAAACTGTTTATATTAACACGCTTCTAGTGCAACACTTTTTAAGGGTCTGTAAACTTAGCCCATAACTTAAAGAAACTGTTGACGACTACACAAATTTTACTACCTTTCGAAGAGCTTACGAGGGTCGTTAAGTTCGTGCAGTTTATTTAATTCCTGGAAACAATAACCCCTGGCTAAGTTTCAGAAATTAAATTAAAACTTTCGCTTCATACTACAGCAAAACCATTCTATTAATACAAGTACATAAGAAGCGTGGCTAAAGCTGATATTTATATTCTTGGGATAAAAGATATATATATTATATAGCCTGGAAATTTTTATCCTGATCTAATCAAATATTTTAAATACAATGACATCCTTGTACAAATTACTTTTCCCTACAGTCACCCGACAAAGTTGGCTTCTTTGCATTGATAATAATTTAGAAAGCTGCTAATTTATGCATTTACTTACTCTGTCGCACCGTTTATATATTGACGCTCGCCAGTATTCCAACCAAACAACTACTATGATCAGATGATTGACTATTGATGCTACAATATTTAACCTGTCATTTCGTCTTTGTATTCTATTTTAGTTCAACGCCTTGTTTGAACATAACCAAATGTGTAGTATTTGAAAGAATAGTGGGCCTAACATGTTTGAAAATAATGAACTCAGTGAAAGTGATTGTGAATTTTTGTGTACACCAGAAGAAATAGCAAAAACTGCAAAACATGTTTCATTAAAACTGTTACCTGAAAAATCAAGAAAGAAGTATAAACGAGCTTACGAACTGTTTTACTCTTGGTGCGTAAGTAAGAAAGTTACAAAATTGTCAGTAAAACAAATTATAAGTTATGATAAGTAAGTTATTTTAAGTAATAACCTGTTTACATACTTGTTTATTATGTTTATACCGATTATTACTGTTTATACGTGTACTCTTCATAATAAGTGATACTTAAATATACTATGACTACGATCAGCTAGGGCAGTGTTTCCCGTTCCGTTCAACGCTTGGGTTTGTTTAACCTAACCTAAAAACGTGTTGTATAGTGTTTGAAAGAATTTATATGTTTTATAGTGACTGAAGTAAAAATATAATGGCCCTTTCTCACTTATTACACAAATAACTATTTATCGTCATGCGGTTAATTTTCATAAAAAAACATCTTATATAGTAAAATAAACTGATTGACAAGTTAAATTACCAAATATTTCAATCGAAATGGTGTATTGCTTTAGCAGTTAACACGTTGCACCTAAGATTTCTTTAGAGGCTAAATCACACGAATTTGTTGGATGCATCCAAAACAGTTGTTTATTTGTATGGTACGAATTGTTTTGATAGCTAACTAGAAAAATATAAGATTTATTTTCGTCAAATCGCTTTAATGATGGAATATCTTGTTTGAACAGGTAATCAAAGAGTGTTAATGAATAGCGCTGTTGAATGTTTCTAATTTAAATATTTTTTATCAGTTCTTAATTTTATATTTTATGAAAAGTTTAATTTCTGAACAAACCAATCATACCTTATTTTATACAAGTTTTTTAAATTAATTATCCCTGAGGTTTTTTACATTAAATTATTTTTAGGAATGAACAATTTTCTACTCATTTCCGCCAGTTATATGATTAAAGTGAGTTACCAACTACTAATCCATGATCTTACCATTTGTCACTACCTAATTCTTAATTTTTGGTAAATCATCTATAACCAGTCTCGATATGTTTGATTCAAAGATTCGATACGTCTTAAATCGTACGATAGTTCTCAATATCCGAATTGGATTGTTAATAAATTAAAATTAAAGTTACTCAATACAAACTGCTTATGACTTTAACATATGATACAAACGTTACTGTTATTGCTTCAAATAAAAACAAAAAGGCACTTGAGATTTTATCAAGGACTGAGTCAAGGTCATATATTTTAGTTAAACGTTTTTTAAATTGATTCTTTGATAAAATGTGTTATGGTGGTAAAACATTTTTAACCTTTTGCTGAATAAAAGATTATTTCTTTTGGTTTTCAAAAAAATTTTTGAATCTTTTTACTTGCAGGTTATAGCTTAGGGTAAAAAAATAACAAAATATGTATAGTAATTCTACAACAAGCCCGATTATTATTTACTTTATCCCAAGGTTGTACAGTAAAAAAACTTATGAAGAATTGCGAGAGTTTAAGAAGCAACGAGTTATTTTGTAGAACAGTCATTTAGTTTAAAGGTTTTAATAAAATGTTTACTCTTTTGTTCCTTTTATCTTCTGCACTTTTGAAAGTAATGAGTTGTCGGTCGTAAATTCGCAAACACGAGACATGTTTTATACAAATTTTCTGCACCATAAAGCGTTATAGCACTACAACTCACTCAAAAAATATTATTCAACATATATTTTATAAAAAATATTTTTTCAACTCAATATTAATGTTTCTTTGTAAAATATAATTTATACGTTGAAATTGTTTTATGTTTTGAGTATTCCATTCACACAAGACTTATCTATTAAGTTAACTTTAATGATTTATTCGAAGTTAAATCCTTACATTATTATACCACGTTTAAACCTCCTGGGCAATACCTCATATTTAGGATTGGTTTTTACCTACCATCTGTTTACTGCCTCCTTAGTTAATATTTATGTATTCATACGTTATTTTTGTATCAAACATTTTACAAAATAATTATGCGTTCAACTAAATTAGTTATCTTTTAATATGCATAAAACAAATGTCTGTTTTTATTGTATTATCGTTCATACTAATACGTTATAATTACATTTGTAGTACGGAAATACTTTCTCTCACCAAATTTCTGAAAACTGTTGAAATATAACTTATAGCTTATAATCTATGATTTACCAATTTGGTTGATAAGTTGTATTGTGGTTTAATTAAAGGTCAGGTAAGGCAAAGTTAGTAAAGTCCCTAGAGTTGCATACATTATTCATTCGACAGTAGAACTGTTAGTTCTGCTATCTAAATTCAACCAATACCATCCTACCTATTGACACTTAGCTTACGTAACATTTATCCTAATAAATATATTTTGAAGTAAAGTTTTCATTTGATGGAACATTTAACGCTAAGCGAGGAGCTTTTTTGATAGATGCTGAAACGAAGTTTACTTAAATCTTGATGGGAAAGAAGAGCACTCGTTCAAATTTAAAAGAGTTTTATCTTGTTCTTTTATACAAGTTACATTGTATGGAAATAATTTAATACACTGTACTAATTTAGCAGTAAAATTTATAAAGTAATAATATCTTTCGTAAATATATTGAGGTTTCTGTTACTTTATATTAAAAACATAGCAATGAATTTGTAAAACTATGCTACAAACACTAAGCAAACATAAAATTCTTATTGCCCCATGATTGATGAATTACCTAAACTAAATGGTAAAACACGTATGATATCACGCTCATTGCAGTAAGGAGAAATAAGCAAAAAATACAAGATATATTATTTCTAACAATAATCGAGAATAGAATATTTGCGCTAGATATTTAGATTATTTAAATGTTTCATTCTTACAACTTGGTAATAAATCAATAATACAAAAAATGGTAAAGCTGTATTGAGGGCGGACCATAAGTTAGTCTAATTACACATAAACTTTTCAAGCAAAAGGCTCAAAAAAGAAAGGGCCAAATAATTGCAAAGGACTAAAAAGGGCAAAAGGCTAAAAAAGGGCAAAGGGTTAAAAAGGACGAACGGTTTAAAAAGGGCAAATGATGAGATCAAAAGCAAAGAGTAAAGAGCTAAAAAGGGCAAAGGGCTTAAAAAGGGCGAGAGGGTAAAAAAGGGCGAAGGGCTAAGAAGGGCTAAGGGCTAAAAAGGGTAAAGGGCTAATAAAGGGCGAACGGCCAAAAAAGGGTGAAGGGTAAAAAAAGGCGAAGGGTTAATTAAAGGGCGATAGACAATTAAGATCAAGCAGCTAAAAATGGTGGAGGGTTAAAAAAAGGGCGAAGGGCCAAATAAGGGCAAAGGGCTAAATGGTCATAGGGCTAAACAAGGGAAAAGGGCTAAAAATGGTGAAGGGCTTAAAAAGGGCGAAGAACCAAATAAGGGCAGAGTTTAGGTCAGTCTTCAAATAGGATCACTTCTACGTATTGTTTGGCAAACGTAAATACAATATTTCTGCTAATATTAAAATATATATATGAATATAACTACAAAATATGATATACAATATTTTAATGGACATTATTTAGCATTATCTTACCCCAATCCCTTATATCTGAAGTTCCGTTGCGAGAAAATTAATCTGTTGGCATAGTTTATATCGTATTTACTATAATAGCATATTCATACTCTTCAATTATTTGTAGTCCTTTAATGTACACTGTAATTGATCTCAAACGCTAACTTAAACTAATAGTTATTATCCGATGATTTATTCACGTTTGAATTGTTATTTGATGTTATAATTATTAACTGAAAATACAATAATGCATGGATTGTCAATAAAAGTTGAAGTTCAGAGAACACCTCCATTTTATTTTAGTAACTTAATGTGGGTTCTATTCTGCTATGAAAATGCAATACCTTATAAATTATAAGTCATTGCCGGTTAGTGGGATTTTAATGAAAAAACAGAACCCCTCTACTTTAACTACTAGTAATTATGTTTTTTATTTAGTGTGGTTGAATAAATATACAATCTCTAAAATGCATGCAATATATTACAAGCACCCCGAGTAATCATTTTTCTATTAACATTACCAAATACCAATATATTGTTTCTAAAATCTATTTAAGGCTTGTCTGATATTATGGAACAAAAGTTATTGTTTTATATTGAAAAACTTCTTGATCAGCATCGTATGCGTTATTAAATTACCTGGAATTATAAATATATAGAAATACGTCCAATTTAACGTATAAGTGTAAATATATTATTACAAGCATATTATTAGACGTATATGTGTTTATTTTTGAAAGTTCTCATTATTTTATGTGATTACCAAGATTTTCGTTTACACGAAGCTCACACGCCAAACACAAAATCTCGATGTATTGATTCATCACGTTGGTAACAAAAATTTGAGCTAAGGTGTTGGCTGTGTTGCATCATAAATGATGCATCATAGATGCATCGAGAATGCATCAAGAATGCATCATGGATGCATCATAGATGCATCATAGATGGAAGAATATGAAAACATTATTTTCTCAACACGTTATTTAAGTTCCAACTGCTGACCCGTAGAAGTAAATGCTAGCTTGTTAATGCTAGCCAATATACCAGAAGCGGAAACTATAATTATTTGTTAACAAAAATAAATATTTCAGCATATTACTATTTGACTATGATAAACAACTGTTCTATAGAGCAACTGCAATGATTCAAATGTATATTGTAACTGAGATATGTTATTCGCACTCACAAAAAACGTAATAATTATGAAATAAATCCAATTTACAGATTCACTGTGACTACTGATCTGTTTGTAACAAAGAAAGCTTTAACTGTGGTTGTGTATCATAGATGGATCATAGATGCATCATAGATGGATCATAGATGCATCATAGATGGATCATAGATGGATCATAGATGCATCATAGATGGATCATAGATGGATCATAGATGCATGATAGATAGATCATTGATGCATCACAGATGCATCAAGAATGCATCATAGATGCATCATAGATGGATCATAGATGCATCAAGATTGCATCATAGATGCATCATAGATGGATCATAGATGCATCAAATATGGATCATAGATGGATCATAGATGCATCATAGATGGATCATAGATGCATCATAGATGGATCATATATGCAACATATATGCATCATAGATGCATCATATATGCATCATAGATGCATCATATATGCATCATATATGCATCATAAATGCATCATATATGCATCATAGATGGACCAAAGATGCATCATATATGCATCATAGATGGACCAAAGATGCATCATAGATGCATTATAGATGCATCCTAGATGGATCAAAGATGCATCATAGATGCATCATAGATGGATCGTAGATGCATGGTAAATGGATCATAGATGCATGGTAAATGGATCATAGATAGATTATAGATGCTCCATAAATGCATAATAAATGCATCATTAATGGATCATAGATGCATCTATTATCCATAGATGGATCATAGATACATCATAGATGGATCATAGATGGAACATAGATGCATCCTAGATGAATCATAGATGCATCCTAGATGGATCATAGACGGATCATAGATGGATCATAGATACATCATAGATGGATCATAGATGGAACATAGATGCATCCTGGATGAATCATAGATGCATCCTAGATGGATCATAGATGCATCATAGATGGATCATAGATGCATCCTAGATGGATCATTGATGCATCCTAGATAGATCATAGACGGATCATAGATGCATCGTAGATGGATCAGAGATGTATCCTAGATGGATCAGAGATGCATCCTAGATGGATCAGAGATGCATCATAGATGGATCGTAGATGCATGATAGATACATGATAGATGGATCATAGATGGATCATAGATGCATCATAGATGGATCATAGATGCATCATAGATGCATCATAGATGGATCATAGATGCATCATAGATGGATCATAGACGCATGATGGATCATAGATGCATGATGGATCATAGATGCATCATAGACGGATCATGTAGGCCTCGTAGATGGATCATAGATGCATCATAGACGGATCATGGAAGCATCGTAGATGCATCATAGATAGATCGTAGATGCATCATAGATGGATCATAGATTAATCATAGATGGATCATAGATGCATCAAGAATGCATCATAGATGCATCATAGATGGATCATAGATGCATCAAGATTGCATCATATATGCATCATATATGGATCATAGATGCATCAAATATATATCATAGATGGATCATAGATACATCAAATATATATCATAGATGGATCATAGATGCATCAAATATGGATCATAGATGGATCATAGATGCATCAAATATGCATCATAGATGCATCAAGAATGCATCAAGAATGCATCGTAGATGCATCAAGAATGCATCATAGATGCATCAAGAATGCATCACAGATGCATCAAGAATGCATCACAGATGCATCAAGAATGCATCATAGATGCATCAAGAATGCATCATAGATGCATCAAGAATGTATCATAGATGCATCAAGAATGCATCATAGATGGATCGTAGATGCATGGTAGATGGATTATAGATGCTCCATAAATGCATAATAAATGCATCATTAATGGATCATAGATGCATCATAGATGGATCATAGATGGAACATAGATGCATTCTAGATGAATCATTGATGCATCCTAGATGGATCATAGACGGATCATAGATGCATCCTAGATGCATCATAGACGGATCATATATGCATCAAATATGGATCATAGATGGATCATAGATGCATCAAATATGGATCAGGAATGCATCATAGATGCATCAAGAATGCATCATAGATGCATCATGGATGGATCATATATGCATCAAATATGGATCATAGATGCATCATAGATGGATCATAGATGCATCAAGAATGCATCATAGATGGATCATAGATGCATCAAGAATGCATCATAGATGCATCAAGAATGCATCATAGATGGATCATAGATGCATTATAGATGCATCAAGAATGCATCATGGATGGATCATAGATTCATTATAGATGCATCAAGAATGCATCATAGATGGATCATAGATGCATCAAGAATGCATCATAGATGGATCATAGATGCATCATATATGCATCATATATGCATCATATACGCATCATATGCGCATCATATGTGCATCATATATGCATCATAGATGGACCAAAAATGCATCATAGATGCATTATGAATGGATCATAGATGGATCATAGATGCATCCTAGATGGATCAAAGATGCATCATAGATGGATCAAAGATGCATCATAGATGGATCAAAGATGCATCATAGATGCATCATAGATGGATCGTAGATGCATGGTAGATGGATCGTAGATGGATCATAGATGGATTATAGATGCATGGATCATAGACGCATCATAGAATAGATGCATCCTAGATGGATCAGAGATGCATGATAGATGGATCATAGATGCATCATAGATGGATTATAGATGCATGATTGATCATAGATGCATCAAGAATGCATCATAGATGCATCAAGAATGCATCATAGATGCATCAAGAATGCATCATAGATGCATCAAGAATGCACCATAGATGGATCATAGATGCATCAAGAATGCATCATAGATGGATCATAGATGGATCATAGATGCATCAAGAATGGATCATAGATGCATCAAGAATGGATCATAGATGCATCAAGAATGGATCATAGATGCATCAAGAATGGATCATAGATGCATCAAGAATGGATCATAGATGCATCAAGAATGGATCATAGATGCATCAAGAATGGATCATAGATGCATCAAGAATGGATCATAGATGCATCAAGAATGCATCATAGATGCATCATAGATGCATCATAGATGCATCATAGATGCATCATAGATGCATCATAGATGGATCATAGATGCATCAAATATGGATCATAGATGCATCAAATATGGATCATAGATGCATCAAATATGGATCATAGATGCATCAAATATGGATCATAGATGCATCAAATATGGATCATAGATGCATCATAGATGGATCATAGATGCATCAAGAATGCATCATAGATGCATCATAGATGGAGCATAGATGCATCAAGAATGCATCATAGATGCATCAAGATTGCATCATAGATGCATCATAGATTCATCAAATATGGATCATAGATGCATCATGATCATCAATGATCATCATGATCATCAAGAATGCATCATAGATGCATCATAGATGGATCATTAATGCATCAAATATGGATCATAGATGCATCAAATATGGATCATAGATGCATCAAATATGGATCATAGATGCATCAAATATGGATCATAGATGCATCAAATATGGATCATAGATGCATTATAGATGGATCATAGATGCATCATAGATGGATCATAGATGCATCAAGAATGCATCATAGATGCATCATAGATGGATCATAGATGCATCAAGATTGCATCATTGATGCATCTATGATCCATCTATAATGCATCTATGATGCATTCTTGATGCATCTATGATCCATCTATGATGCATCTATGATCCATATTTGATGCATCTATGATCCATATTTGATGCATCTATGATCCATCTATGATGCATCTATGATGCATTCTTGATGATCATGATGCATCTATGATCCATATTTGATGAATCTATGATGCATCTATGATGCAATCTTGATGCATCTATGATGCATTCTTGATGCATCTAAGATGCATTCTTGATGCATCTATGATGCATTCTTGATGCATCTATGATGCATTCTTGATGCATCTATGCTCCATCTATGATGCATTCTTGATGCATCTATGATCCATCTGTGATGCATCTATGATCCATATTTGATGCATCTTTGATCCATATTTGATGCATCTATGATCCATCTATGATGCATCTATGATGCATTCTTGATGCATCTATGATCCATCTATGATGCATCTATGATCCATTCTTGATGCATCTATGATCCATTCTTGATGCATCTATGATCCATTCTTGATGCATCTATGATCCATTCTTGATGCATCTATGATCCATCTATGATCCATCTATGATGCATCTATGATGCATTCTTGATGCATCTATGATCCATCTATGATGCATTCTTGATGCATCTATGATCCATCTATTGTGCATTCTTGATGCATCTATGATGCATTCTTGATGCATCTATGATGCATTCTTGATGCATCTATGATCAATCATGCATCTATAATCCATCTATGATGCATCTTTGATCCATCTATCATGCATCTCTGATCCATCTAGGATGCATCTATTCTATGATGCGTCTATGATCCATGCATCTATAATCCATCTATGATCCATCTACGATCCATCCACCATGCATCTACGATCCATCTATGATGCATCTATGATGCATCTATGATGCATCTTTGATCCATCTATCATGCATCTATTATCCATCTATCATGCATCTCTGATCCATCTAGGATGCATCTATTCTATGATGCGTCTATGATCCATGCATCTATAATCCATCTATGATCCATCTACGATCCATCTACCATGCATCTACGATCCATCCATGATGCATCTATGATGCATCTTTGATCCATCTAGGATGCATCTATGATCCATCTATGATCCATTCATAATGCATCTATGATGCATCTTTGGTCCTTCTATGATGCATATATGATGCACATATGATGCGCATATGATGCGTATATGATGCATATATGATGCATATATGATGCATCTATGATGCATCTATGATCCATCTATGATGCATTCTTGATGCATCTATGATCCATCTATGATTCATTCTTGATGCATCTATAATGCATCTATGATGCATTCTTGATGCATCTATGATGCATTCTTGATGCATCTATGATGCATTCTTGATGCATCTATGATCCATCTATGATGCATTCTTGATGCATCTATGATCCATCTATGATGCATCTATGATCCATATTTGATGCATATATGATCCATCCATGATGCATCTATGATGCATTCTTGATGCATCTATGATGCATTCCTGATCCATATTTGATGCATCTATGATCCATCTATGATCCATATTTGATGCATCTATAATCCATCTATGATCCATCTACCATGCATCTACGATCCATCTATGATGCATCTTTGATCCATCTAGTATGCATCTTTGATCCATCTAGGATGCATCTATGATCCGTCTATGATGCATCTAGGATGCATCTATGATCCGTCTATGATCCATCTAGGATGCATCAATGATTCATCTAGAATGCATCTATGTTCCATCTATGATCCATCTATGATGCATCTATGATCCATTAATGATGCATTTATTATGCATTTATGGAGCATCTATAATCCATCTACCATGCATCTACGATCCATCTATGATGCATCTATGATGAATCTTTGATCCATCTAGGATGCATCTATGATCCATCTAGGATGCATCTATGATCCATCCATAATGCATCTATGATGCATCTTTGGTCCATCTATGATGCATCTATGATGCATTCTTGATGCATCTATGATACATTCTTGATGCATCTATGATGCATTCTTGATGCATCTATGATGCATTCTTGATGCATCTATGATGCATTCTTGATGCATCTGTGATGCATTCTTGATGCATCTATGCATCTATGGATCATAGATGCATCATGATCATCAATGATCATCATGATCATCAAGAATGCATCATAGATGCATCATAGATGGATCATAGATGCATCAAATATGGATCATAGATGCATCAAATATGGATCATAGAAGCATCAAATATGGATCATAGATGCATCAAATATGGATCATAGATGCATCATAGATGGATCATAGATGCATCATAGATGGATCATAGATGCATCAAGATTGCATCATAGATGCATCATAGATTCATCAAATATGGATCATAGATGCATCACAGATGCATCATAGTTGGGTCATAGATGCATCAAATATGGATCATAGATGCATCAAATATGGATCATAGATGCATCAAATATGAATCATAGATGCATCAAATATGGATCATAGATGCATCAAATATGGATCATAGATGCATCAAATATGGATCATAGATGCATCATAGATGGATCATAGATGCATCATAGATGGATCATAGATGCATCAAGAATGCATCATAGATGCATCATAGATTCATCAAATATGGATCATAGATGCATCATAGATGCATCATAGTTGGGTCATAGATGCATCATAGATGGATCATAGATGCATTACATATGGATCATATATGCATCATATATGCATCATATATGCATCATATATGCATCATAGATGGACCAAAGATGCATCATAGATGCATTATGGATGGATCATAGATGGATCATAGATGCATCCTTAATGGATCATAGATGCATCCTAGATGGATCAAAGATGCATCCTAGATGGATCAAAGATGCATCATAGATGCATCATAGATGGATCGTAGATGCATGGTAGATGGATCATAGATGGATTATAGATGCATCATAAATGCATAATAAATGCATCATCGATGGATCATAGATGCATCTATTAACCATAGATGGATCATAGATACATCATAGATGGATCATAGATGGAACATAGATGCATCCTAGATGGATCATAGATGCATCCTAGATAGATCATAGACGGATCATAGATGCGTCGTAGATGCATCATAGATGGAACATAGATGCATCATAGATGGATCATAGATGCATCATAGATGGATCATAGATCAATCATAGATCTTATTTAATCCTGTGATTTTGTTTGAATTAAAAAAAAGCTAGATTAGTAAATGTGTAAAAGTAAATGTATGACACTCTTTGTTCTTTTACCAGTACTAAATGCATCTGTTTAGGATTAAAAGACAAAATCAAATATGCAACAATGCACACTGTTATAACTACATTATTATTAACTACTGATAACCATTTCGAAATTTTATTTACACCTAATCAGACATAAGGCAGATACGTTCCCTGTAAAAATCTAGACTTTAACTAAGCTGTAAAAAATATAAGTATTTTTGTTATTATATCAATTATTTATTTATTTATTTCCAACGGCAGCAGCCAATTTACAAAGACAAACATAGATGGTAGAATACAGCGGAAAATTAAAATTAATACAATCAGATAAAAAATCTACATAAAGTAACAAAATAGGTATACAAAAATTTGATAATAAATAATAAGTTTACAAAGATTTAACAAGTTATAAATATCCAAAACATAACAACAACAAAAAATGAAGATTAACAAACAACAATAATTACTCAAAGATGGAGACAACTCAGAAAATTGATTTAAATAAAATGTTCTTTACATAAAAAACAACTAAAGTATAGGTAGATATCAACAACTGTAGAATAATAAATTAAAATATAATATATAATAATTAACAAATAACAGTAGAAATTCAATAAATACAGCATACAATACAATGATCATGCACTTAACACAGCTTAAAGCTAACTAGTCCTTAATTTCTAGTCTTTCACAGAGAGAAGAAGAAAGAAGGCCTGCCGACGAACCTGGTGAAGTCCATCGAAGAACAGGTCACACCCAGACGCAACTTGATTTCCCAGGCGAATAAACCTTGCAAAAGGACTGTTGAAGTCAAAGTTGGTTGAGTGGCATCTTCGACCCAGCAGATCTCGAGATCTTGTGTTTGTAGGGACACTGAGGTCGATTTCAGCTAGGAGATCTGGACAGTTCATGTGACCATTCACTATCTTCTCGAGAAGAACAACATCAGCCACGTCACGTCGCAGGGCAAGAGGTGACAAGTTCAGATTGATGGACAATTCCTCCACAGGCACATCAAGATAGGCAAAACCCAGCCGGACACCAACCAAGCGAAGAAACCTCCAGTCTCGTCCTATTGCCAACACAATTAATTATGACACAAGATAAGATCAATTTATATCTTATAAACACTACTATCCTAAACGTTATCCATTTGAAATTATAAAATTTACAACAAAAACATTACATTAGCCTCGATATATTTACAAATATTTGTCAAAATGAAACATCGGGATTTTAGCTAAAAATGTAATATCAATAAAAAAAAAAATTAAAATCATCATCAATCAAAATAAAAATGTAATGTGTAATATCAAGGTTAAAAAAGTATACAAGGTAATTCAGCAAAAAAATGTATGAATCATTTCTAAAGGAATTAGCAAACATGGAAACAGACGTACTTCAACATCTTTTTTTAACATCACAAGACAAGTATGTACGGCAAAGTGATAGTTTCCATGCAGTGGTAAGAACAAGAATTTTTCAAACGATACTCAACTGATTTGATCACTTGGTATATGAATAATGTGATAATAATTTGTTCAATAAACGGACAGTGCCTTTACAAAGGGGTGTTTAAATAATAAATAAACATTTTGTTTCATTATGCAGGCTGTTATGTTGATAATGTTACATAGTGTTATTGCTACATACTCCTTTTTATATCGGACTTTTAACAAAAAAAATCATAATACAGAGTAAACTTCCGGTAAAAATGTATACCTTTATAAATATATTATATTTATAAATGCACTGATAAATGGTTAAAAAAATATATGTTTAGTAATTGAGCTCCTGAACAACTCTGACATGTCTGCTACAAAATCTTGAAACCACTTTTGCAAAATAAGAAACCTGAAACAAAGTCCCGGTGAAAAATACCCTAAGGTTGACAAGTCTAATTGGGACTTGTATTTTTAATTGGTCTCTTACACATTCTATGGAGATTGTCCATTGTTGTTATTTTTATTAAATTTCATTCCATGCTTTTTGGTTTAACAAAGAAGAAAATAAGACCATATGATTTCGTTATGTCAATTCTTTTTGGAAGATTACTCGAAATTATGTTTTCAACTCACCAGCATAAACATTTATTAAAACTTTTTAATTATCATTCCGATTTCTTAAAACTCTTTGTTCCACATTACACGGAATAATTGTGTACTAAGTATTACAAAGAATACCAGAATATCAATGTCAGAATTCAAGCACATCACCTTTTGTTTACAGCAAAACATCAGTACAATTGAACGTTTTCATTATGTTTGAAACCATTTAATAATTTAATATTTACAAGCAAAATATTTATGCAATTATAACTATCAAAACCTTGGCTTAGCGTCTCTTTACTATATTAAAACTGGAAATAAAACCCTGTTAGCGAACGTTGTTTTACTCTGAAGAAATTAAAACATTTCACGTTATTTAACTCTTAAACTTATACATGCACAAAGTCATTTTTCCGGCTTTTAAATATTTATGATACTCATAAGCGTATGTATAAGATTAACTATTTTGAGTTTGTCGATTACCTATTAGTTTGTTATTATTATATGGAACTTCAGAGACAAATAAATCTGTTATAATTAATTTTGAATAATGTAATGAATAGTATGCTACAAAACCTAGAGTATTTGTCCAAATATGATGTAATAAGCATTTGTGCTAAGCACGGTAGATATTTAAAATAATACCTTAACTATTATGCCGGAGTGGAGACTTATAGTCTCGGAGTCTGAACGGCCTCAGAAAGTGAATACCAACAAAATAAATTATATCCGAGGTGCAACGTGTAGTCGAAGATTCTTAGATGTTTTATCTCGTTAGGTTTAACTTGTTCTAACGCTAGATGCCAAAAATGCATTTATTTATGATAATATGTCGGACATATTGACGCACTCTTGGTTGTATGTCACTTCCGGTGCCATGCAAGTTTTTATACTAAATCCAGATTTTAGGGAACGCTGTCTTTATACTACTTTGGACCTGAGATGCCAAAAGAGACCGTTTTTTTGGGTTATGTCATGACATTTCTGCACATAACTTTGATCTGGCCCTATAGAAACTGAACCAGGTAATGTGGGCAGGAAAACCTTGGATGGCTGTTTAGGGTTTGTCACTCACCTAAAAGAACTGAGCTCAAGAAGACAGAGATTATCATTCTTAAGGAAAAAATATCAGAAAAGTCATTCCATCACGAGTGAGAAATTAGTGGTTGTCCAAACCACGTGAACCGCCAAGTACCTTGGTGTCGTGGTTGTCAACAAGCTGCGTTGGAGGGTCCAGATCTTCCGTATGGAGGACAAGGCTGTTTATAAGTGTTGCTGTTATTAGTGAGCTTGTGGCTAATTTTGTGGGTTCTTGGTCCAGCTGTAGAAGGCTCTTGATGCGTACAGTCCAGTGCGTCCTTCTTTGGTGGTAAATTTTTTACAAGAGCAAAGCTCAGTGTGGATCTCATCATGAATAACTATGATGCATTAAGAGTTTGAGCTGTAAACGAAGTCGGATCAATTGGTAGCAGGTAGTTTTTCCAACATAGGTTTAAGGTAGTTTTTCAAATCCATTCGTTATTACCTATTTAGGGCCAATGGCTATAGACCGTTAACCAGGAAGACCTGACATCCTTAACTTAAATTCGTATTAAAATAAAACCAAATACTTAAAATAATGATGTATTCTGGCCTTAAATCCTAACATTGATGCAAAATCCTTAATATGACATAAATGGAACCAACTATGATTCAAACAGTTAATGTTTGACCCCCAAAACATCGAAGATCAATAAACAACGTAGGAACAGCTTTCATATCAACTATACTCTATACATAGTTGAACTGAACTCAAGATTTCAAGTATAGCATTGAAAATAAAAGAATTATCGCTTAGTTGTAGGTTTTCCAGCTGATTTAAACTGGAAGAAGTTTTCCAATTTCCAACTAAAGATTAGGTCTTAAAGAGTTTATTGAGTTTTAAATCATAAACTTAACTGTTTATATTAACACGTTTCTAGCCCAAGACTTTGTAAGGGTCTGTAAACTTAGCCCATAACTTAAGGAAACTGTTGACGACTGCAAAAACTTTACTACCTACCGAAGAGCTTACAAGGGCTGTTAAGTTCATGCAGTTTATTTTTCTCGAAACAATAACCCCTGGCTAAGTTTCTGAAAATATATTGAAACTTTCGCTTCATACTACAGCAAAACCATTCTATTAAAACAAGTACATAAGAAGCGTTGCTAAAGCTGATATTTATATACTTGGGAAAAAGGATATAGTGGGATTTGAATATATAGCCTGGAAATTTTTAACGTGATCTAATCGAATATTTTAAATACATTCACATCCTTGTAAAAAGTACTTTTCACCAACAGTCACCCGACAAAGTTGGCTTCCTTGCACTGATAATAATACAGAAGGCTGTAATTTATGCATTTTCTTAATTTGTCACACCGTTTATATATTGGCGTACACCGGTATTCCAACCAAACAACTACTACTTATGATCAGATGATTGACTATTGATACTACAATATTTAACCTGTCATTTCGTCTTTTTATTCTATTTTTGTTCAACGCCTGGTTTGAACATAACCAAATGTGTAGTATTTGAAAGAATAGTGGGCCTAACATGTTTCAAAATAATGAACTCAGTGAAAGTGATTGTGAATATTTGTGTACACTATAAGAAATAGTAAAAACTGCAAAACATGTTTCATTAAAACCTTAAAAGTCAAGAAAGAAGTATAAACGAGCTTACGCACTGTTTTACTCTTGGTGCGTAAGTAAGAAAGTTACAAAATTGTCAGTAAAACAAGTTATAAGTTATGATAAGGAAGTTATTTTAAGTAATACATGTTTACATACTTGTTTATTCTGTTCATACCGATTATTACTGTTTATACCTGTACTATTGATAATAAGTAACACTTAAATATATTATGAATACAATCAGCTCGGGCAGTGTTACCCATTCCGTTCAACGCTTGATTTTAACCTAACCTAAAAAAGTGGTGTACAATGTTTGAAAGAATTGATATACATTATAGTGACTGAAGTAAAAATATGATGGACATTTCTCTTTTTACTAAACAAATAACTATTTATCGTCATGCGGTTTATTTTCATTCAACAAAAACATCTTAAATAGTTAAAAAAACTGATTGACAAGTTAAATTACCAAATTAACTATCTAAATGGTGTATTGCTTTAGCAGTTAACACGTTGCATCTAAAATTTCTTTGGGGGCTAAATCACACAAACTTGTTGGATGCATCCAAAACAGTTGTTTATTTGTATGGCACGAAATGTTTTGATAGCTAGATAAGCAGATATAAAAATATAAGTTTTTTTCGTGAAATCACTTTAGTGATGGAATATCTTGTTTGAACAGATAATCAAAGAGTGTTTATGAATAGCACTGTTGAATGTTTGTAATTTAAATGTGTTTTATCAGTTCTCAATTTTATATTTTATGTTATATGAAAAGTTCAGTTTTTGAACAAACCAATCATACCTCATTTGAGACTGTTTTTTTACACTGGTTTGGACTGGTTTATTACATTAAATTATTTTTAGGAATGAACAATCTTCTACTCATTTCCGCCAGTTATATGATTTAAGTGGGTTACCAACTACTAATCCATGATCTTAGCATTTGTCACTACCTAATTCTTAATTTTTGGTAAATCATCTATAACCAACCTCGATATTGATTCAAAGATTCGATATGTCGTGAGTCGTACGATAGTTCTCAATATCCGAATTGGATTGTTGATAAATTAAAATTAAAATTCCTCAATACAAACTGCTTATGACTTTAACATATGATACAAACGTTACTGTTATCGCTTGAAATAGAAAGAAAGAAGCCACTTTAAATTTTATCAAGGACTGAGTCAAGGTCATCTATTTTAGTTAAAAATTTTTAAAGGGATTCTTTGATAAAACGTGTTATCGTGGTAAAACATTTCTAGCCTTTTACTGAATAAAGTCTTATTTCTTTTGGTTTTCAAGAAAATCTTTGAATATTTTTACTTGCATGTTTTTACTTGCAGGTTATAGCTTAGGGTATTAAAATATTAAAATGTGTATAGTAATTCTACAACAAGTCCGATTAATATTTACTTTATCCCAAGATTGTACAGTAAATAAACGTATGAAGAATTGCGAGAGTTTAAGAAGCAACGAGTTGGTTTTTAGGACAGTCATTTAGTTTAAACGTATTAATAAAATGTTAACTCTTTTGTTCCTTTTATCTTCTGCACTTTTGAAAGTAATGAGTTGTCGGTCGTAAATTCACAAACACAAGACATGTTTTATACCAATCTTCCACACCATAAAGCGTTATAGCACTACAACTCAGTCAAAAAAATACTATTAAACATATTTTTTATTAAAAATATTTTTTCAACTCAATACTAATTTTTCTTTGTAAAATATTATTTATAAATTGAGATTGTTTCAATGTTTTGAATATTCCATTTACACAAGACTTATCTATTTAGTAAAATTTAATTATATATATAATGACTAAATCGAAGTTACATCCTAACATTATTATACCGCGTTTAAACCTTTTGGGCAATGCCTTATATTTAGGATAGATTTTTACCTACCATTTGTGAACTGCCTTCTTAGTTAATATTTACGTACTTTTACGTTTTTTGTACCAAACAATTTTACAAAATAATTATGCGTTTAACTAAATTAGTTATCTTTTGATATTCATAAAACAAATGTCTGTTTTTATTGTATTATCTTTCATACTAATAAGTTATAATTACATTTGTACTAATAAAATACTTTCTCTCACCATATTTCTGAAAACCCTTGAAATATAACTTATGGCTTATGATCTATGATTTACCAATTCGGTTGAGAAGTTGTATTGTGGTTTAATTAAAGGTCAGGTAAGGCAAAGTTAGCAAAGTCCCTAGAGTTGCATACATTATTCATTCGACAGTAGAACTGTTAGTTCTGCTATCCAAATTAAACCAATACCATCCTACCTATTGACACTTGGCTTACGTAACATTTATCCTAATAAATATATGTTGAAGTAAAGTTTTCATTGGAACATTTAACGCTAAGCGAGGAGCTTTTTGATAGATGCTGAAACGAAGTTTACTTAAATCTTGTTGGGAAAGAAGAACACTCGTCCAAATTTAAAAGAGTTTTAACTTGTTCTTTTATACAAGTTACATTATATGGAAATAATTTAATACACCGTATTAATGTAGCTGTAAAATTAATAAAGTAATAATATCTTTCGTAAATATATTGAGGTTTCTGTTACTTTATGTTAAAAATATAGCAATGAATTTGTAAAACTATGCTACAAACACTAAGCAAACATATAATTCTTACTGCCCATGATTGATGAATTACCTAAACTAAATGGTAAAACACGTATGATATCACGCTCATTGCAGTAAGGAGAAATAAGCAAAATATACAAGATATATTATTTCTAACAATAATCGAGAATAGAATATTTGCACTAGATATTTAGATTATTTAAAATGTTTCATTCTTACAACTTGGTAATAAATCAATAATAAAAAAATTATCAGTTTATAAAGTTTATCCTGGTAAGGCTGTATTGAGGACGGACCATAACTAGTCTAATTACACATAAACTTTGCAAGCAAAAGGCTAAAAAAAGGAAGGGCCAAATAAGTGCAAATTGCTAAAAAGGGCAAAAGTCTAAAAAAGGCAAAGGGTTAAAAAGGGCGAAAGGTTTAAAAAGGGCGAAGGATGAGATCAAGAGCAAAGAGCAAAGAGCTAAAAAAGGGCAAAGGGCGAGAGGGTAAAAAAGGGCGAAGGGCTAAAAAGGGCAAAGGGCTAATGAATGGCAAACGGCCAAAAAAGGGCGAAGGGTTAAAAAGGCGAAGATTTAATAAAGGGCGAAAGACAAATAAGGTCAAGGGGCTAAAAACGGCGAAGGGTTAAAAAAGGGCGAAGGGCCAAATAAGGGCAAAGGGCTAAATTGTCATAGGGCTAAACAAGGGTAAAGGGCTAAAATGGTGAAAGGCTTAAAAAGGGCGAAGGACCAAATAAGGGCAAAGGCTAGGTTAGGTTAGGTTTGGTTGGGTTAGGTTATGTTATGTTATGTTAGGTTAGGTAAAAAAGGGCGAAGGATAAAAAGGGCGAATTGCTAAAAGGGAAAGGGGCTAATAAAGGGGTGATGGGGTAAAAAAGGGCGATAAGTCATATAAGGTCAAAGGGCTAAAAAAGGGCGAAGTTAAAAAAAAGACGAATGGCTTAATAGGGGCGTAGGTATGAAAAAAGGCCAAGGGCTAAAAAAGGTGAAGGGCCAAATAAGGACGAAGGGCAACAGGCCAAATAAGGGCGGTAGGCCAAATATGGGCGACGGCTCAAAAGGGTGAACAGCTTAAAAAGGACAATCCGGTGCTTCGCCCTTTTTTAACTTTTTACCCTTATTTAGCCCTTTGCCCTTTTAAGTCCCTTGCCCTTTTTAGCCCTGTGCCATATTTATTCCTTTCCCATTATTAAGCCCTTCGCCATTTTAAAGGCCTTTGCCCTTTTAGCCATTTGCCCTTTTTAGCCCTTCGCCCTTTATTTGCTCTTCGCCCTTAATTTGCCCTTCGCCCTTTTTTCCTTTTACCCTTTCTTTCTACAAAAGGGGCAAAGGGCTTAAAAAGGGGCGAAAGTTTAAAAAGGACAACGGGTTAAGGGCCAAAAAGGTCGAAGGACCAAAAATGGCTAAGGGCTTGTAAGTGAATAATTCATCAGCTGATTTATTATTATTGGGTTTGAAAGTAAATATTCCGTTTAAGTTGATGTGTTTGAGAATTAAATCAAATGTTTCTTTTGTATTTAAAATATCATTTTGTCATTCTAGTCCAGAATTTAAGACCTATGAAGGATTAAGCCACATATTGCTTTGTAAAAAGATAATCATCTTGGCCACTTCGTACTTAAAATTATAAACAATTATAATGAATATTAATGTCATTCTTAACTTTTAAGAAAGAAGTTAAATGTCAATTATTTAACTCGTTTACATACATAAAATGTCCCAATTAGGTAAAAATACACAGCTATATAAGTTTGGAATACGATGTTAAGACCCTCGAATGATGTTTAGTTTACTCAAAATAGTCAACACAATTACAAGTTTAATATGTGGAAGCTCGTAAACTGTCTTCTAATGACTTTAGGCTTGGATTAGTTTCTCTGGTGAAAGTCAAATTAAATCTTGAGCTTCGTCTTTATCACGCTATTATTCTGAGTTCAGCGTCTAGTAGGATTACTTTCAAACCCATTACACTAATATGGGATGGAACATTTTAATTTAGTTAGCACAGTAGGGTTGAGATTTGATAAGTAGTTACTTTAAATAATTTTCATTCACTAACTAATTAAGAATATTTTTAAAGAGACCTAATGATCAGCTAAATATATGACAAATTATAGTTTTTTAGCAATGTTTTAGATTATTTAAATGCATTTTCTACTTTGCAGTACACGCCAGTTGTGCTTACAATAGATATTTGTTTTCTTAAACGAATTCTACTTATTTTCATGAGTAAAAACTATCTAAATTGAGCAATTAAAACAAAAGACATTGATCGACAAGAAATTATATGTTATATAATTAATTGAATTACATAACATGCAATTGAGTGCTGATCAAAATTAAAGACGTAACACAATTTGACTAATTTCGGCCAGCCAATAAAATTGTCGCGACATGTTTTTTTTATGTCATGCTTATAAATTAGTATGTTGATTTTATTTGATGCAAGCGTTAAAAAATTAAAGTTTTTTTTTATTGAGGATTAGATTTTTTTTTTATTTTGTTATGTTTTGAGGAATTGGTATTTAGTTAAGTTCAATGAGCTATGAATACAGAGAAACAATATCTACTACATCACATTCTTTCTTGTAACTTTTTGACTTTTGATTTGCTTAAAACCTTTGGTTTTCCTTCGGGATTGTATTAAGTGTCACGTGTGTTTGTTAATTAGAAACGTGTTTTATAACCAAGGAATTTCCCTGGAGAATCAAAACACCACTTCCTGGTTACATTTCCCGGAATAAATAAAGAAGCAGGATCTAAGCCATACATTGAATTGAGCTGTTTTGGTAATTGTGCATGTAGGCCATGTTCAGGGTGGAAAGGTTTTAGGGGTACGGATTTCCCGTATATAAAAAAGAGTTTTCAAAGAGTATTCAAAAGAGTTTCCTACTAAAACCCAATTAAATGTCGAGATCACATTAAGACACGAGCTTAACTAGAGAATTGCGTATAAAAATGTATGATAAAGACAAAACTTAATGGAGCGGAAATTTATATCAGCCCGTGGCTGGCATACTTCTATATCCATTATTGATCCAATCTGTTGACGCTTCAAGCAGTTTATCTTGTATATAGACCATGAATTGGTTATTCTATTGCTATTTTTAGCTTCATTTAGCGGATGTTTTTATTTGAACTTTTCCCGTTGACGAAGGGAGTAGTGAGAAATTTATTCTGTTAAAAACTAGTTGTTCTGTTTGTCCCTCGCCACGTGAAGAGAACGCAGAGAATATAATTACGATCCTTCACCGTATTGTCCAAGGCAATCTGATAGTTGATTAAGCATTTGTTCTTCATGTTAATTAATTCGATCAATGTCCATGTCACGTGCAGTTTATAAGTGAAGTACAGTACTATCACGACCCGTCACTGACTGAGATAGCCGTAGAGCGAGTCAGTGTGCTAAGCATTGTACCACATACTGCTCCTGCCTCTGCTAGTACCAGGTATTTTCCCCATTGCTTCATAAATACTCTCCATTCTTCGTTGGCTGTGGATGTATTACACAAATCAAGAGGTGCAGGTTTACAATCCAATCTCACAAGTTATTCTGCCCCCCTGTTAATTATTTAACAAATAATAAGCAAAAATTCAGTAAAACGAATTAATTGACTTTCAGAATGATTCTCAACCTAGCATCAAAATCATAAACAATAATCATAATTAGCTGCTACAAATTCAACAAATATTAAATTCAACATAATACAACAGATACACCTAATACCTCTAATATGTCTACTAATCTGGACATGGAATACAATATCTAAAAGTACTATAAAAGATAAACCAACATTTATCTTAAATTACTTAATTCATGAATGTTTCTTAGTCTATTGAATAAATTAATTGTTATTAGAACACAAAAAAAATAGATTCTTAATTATCTGTCGATTTTTTTTAGCTATCTGACCATCCATCCTTAATTCCCTATAATTAATTGCTGTTATCAGCAATGATGCCGTTTTATGGCGAATCATATTTAGAACACTATTTTGTTATAAGTGGGCTGATTTTTTTTTACTTTATGTCAATTGTTTAGTGTTATCAAGACTAAAATATAACATAACATATAACATGATATAATATAACTGTAAAATATAAACTATAAAATAATACCAATCTAAACCATAATTACCATTTGAACATTTTGAGCTGACGCCTAACAGTAATAATTTATTGTTCTAGACAATTTATTTAAATTGCATCTAACTGGTCTTTCATTTCCTACTAAACGCAAACATTACAATCCTTTTATAAAACTTGAATTGTTAACTAAAGCCTTAGGGCCAAATTAATCATCATAATTGTGGCCTCTCTTATTTAAACTGAATTCAAATATACTAGGTGGCGTTTGCAGAGGCATCCACAAAATTGAGCGGAGCCATCAAGAGTTTATATTATATTGTTTTGGTCATACTACAGTAATACCAGTTGTTTTTAAAGCATGCGTTGCGGGTCTAAAGTAGCATTTTTATTCTTTAGGAAGTAAAAATAGATTGTATCCTCTATGGAGTAAAAATCAGCTGTTGTCAACTCAGTTGTAAATTTCTATATTGTAAACGATTGCATGAATCGAAATATGTATCGATTCGTGCTTCGTAGTTATTTTAACCTACAGTCTACAGTCTCTTCCCATAGCCTTTTAGCATTGCAGATACATTAATCCATTCCCACACTCAACACGCTCACCTTTACTACTTCCTTCACCACTCTCAACGTCGTGGACTTGTTTCCTTCCCTTCTCATAGCATTTTTGGATTAAAGATCCATCAATCTAACTACCACAGACAGTTTTCACACTATGCTCATACTTTACTACTTTCTAAGCCATTTCCTACATCGTGGACCTGTTTTCACCACTTTCCATAGCAATTTAGTGTTTTAGATACGTTAATCTAATTGCCACAAACATTCCCCACACTCCGCACTGCTAGCCTTTACTACTTCTTTCACCATTTTCTATGTCGTGGGGATGCTTCCATCCCTTCTCATAGCATTTCAGCATTGCAGATACGTTAATCTAACTGCTACAAACGGTTTCCAGTTCCCACACTCCGGACTGCTCGCCTTTACTACTTCCTTCACCACTTCTGACGTCACGGACCTGTTTCCCTCCGTTCCCATAGCATCATAGGATTGTAAATACCTTAATCTAATGGTCATAAACAGTTCCCACACTCCGGACAGCTTGCCTTGACTACTTCCTTCACCACTTCCTACATCGTGGACCTGTTTTCCTCCCTTCCCATGGCATTTTATGATTGCAGATACCTCAATCTAATCGTCATAACCAGTTCCCACACTCCGGACAGCTCGCCTTGACTAGTTCCTTCATCACTTCCTACGTCGCGGACCCGTTTTCCTCCCTTCCAATAGCATTTTAAGATTGCAGATACCTTAATCTAATCGTCCTAACCAGTTTTCACACTCCGGACTGCTCGCCTTTACTACTTCCTTCACCACTTCTGACGTCGCGGACCTGTTTCCCTCCCTACCAATAGCACCATAGGATTGTAAATACCTTAATCTAATGGTCATAAACAGTTCCCACTCTCCAGACTACTCGTATTTACTACTTCCTTCACCACTTCCTACGTCACGGACCTGTTTACCTCCCTTCCCATAGCATTTTATGATTGCAGATACCTTAATCTAATCGTCATAAACAGTTCCAACACTCCGGACTGCTCGCCTTTACTACTTCCTTCGCTACTTCTTACGCCACAACCCTGTTTACCTCCCTTCCCTTATAATATTTAGAATGCAGATACCTAAATCTAATCGTGATAAACGGTTCCCACACTCCGGACTGCTCGCCTTTACTACTTCCTTCACCACTTCCTACGTAGCAGACCTGTTTCCCTCCCTTCCCATAGCATCATAGGATTGCAATGCCTTAATCTAATGGTCATAAACAGTTCCCACACTCCGGACTGCTCGCATTTACTACTTCCTTCACCACTTCCTACGTCACAGACCTGTTTACCTTCCTTCCCATAGCATTTTATGATTGCAGATACCTTAATCTAATGGTCATAAACAGTTCCCACACTCCGGACAGCTCGTATTTACTACTTCCTTTACCACTTCCTACGTAGCGGACCTGTTTCCCTCCCTTCCCATAGCATCATAGGATTGCAAATGCCTTAATCTAATGGTCATAAACAGTTCCAACACTCCCGACCGCTCACCTTTACTACTTCCTTCGCCACTTTTAACGCCACGGACCTGTTTCCCTCACTTTCCATAACATTTTATGATTGCAAATGCCTTAATCTAATGGTCATAAACAGTTCCCACACTCCAGACTGCTCACCTTTCGTACTTCCTTCACCACTTCCTACGTCGTGGACCCGTTTTTCTCCCTTCCCATAGAATTATAGAAATGCAGATACCTAAATCTAATCGTCATAAACAGTTTCCACACTCCAGACTGCTCACCTTAGTACTTCCTTTAGCACTTCCTACGTCACGGACCTCAAGCTAGTGTCGTCATTTGATTATATTTATGATTCATACCGTTTCTGTTCTAATATCTGTGGAATTATGCTATCAGCTATTTCTTCATCTGCTGCATTCAAAAGTCAACAGCTGATCATATGTCTTTGTTTATGTGTCAAATACTGCTTCCATAAGGATTACATTGAAACTTTGAGACCCAGTGGGGCGGATTCCTGAGAGTTATTTTTAACGCCATATAGATGTTGGCACTCACCGATATGGTATTTATCACCATCCAAAATTTGAAAACGATTGATTCAGCCGTCTAGGAGGAGTTTGCGTATTACGAAATGCATAAAAGTCGACGTATAAGAGCTTCGCTCGCTTCGCTCGCTCCGCTCAATCAAGGTTAACACGTTAAGAGTGGGTGGGTGTAAGTTAATTTTTAGTCACCCTTTTGTATTTCTTAGTATTGGGTAAAATACAGACGGGATGGTTTGGTGAAAACTATAACGGTACAACCAAATAAGAATTCAAAAAATAATATATCTTATTTAAAATTCTCTATAGAATCTCAAAATGGTTCTTTTTTATAGCCATAAAAACAGATATAATCTGAAGAAAATCTGGGTTTCACAACCCGTTTTGCTTAATAGACAATAATGAAACATAAGCCTGAAAATTATCTTTACTATAGTTAACAATCTGAAAGGGATCAAATATAAACGATATAATTTATAGATCTTGTCTTTTAGCATATTAAGTCATAAATTTGAACTATCATTTGGGTCGAAACTTTGCCGGGAAGTTCAGAGACATTAGTAATATTAGTTATAATTTGATTTGCATTCAGACGTAACTTCTAGTGGCGGATCTCTACAGTCTACAGTAAACAGAGTTCAATCATTTAAAATTCTGGCTTATAACACAACAATTATGTTTAACTATGTATACTAAAATGTTACAACACTGTAAAGGAATTTATAACATAAATGTAACATTGAAACATCATGGTAACATAACACTATGGGTTAGTAAAACTCTTCGAGTATAACATGGGAAGATTTATTTCTTGGTGGTATTCATCAATACTTTGACTCATAAAACTACTCATTGTTATGATAATAAATATCAAATCCAAGTTAACAATACGTGTTTTATAAGATGGATTTTAATGTTTACGTTATAGGGAAATAAAAGACAAGTTAGATGTAATAAAAAAGGTAGTTATGAACAATTAATTATACTTATGAAAAACTTTGATTAGTAAATATTTAATTTCATGTGTATATACATATAAACATTTTACATGAGAATTCTTACGTATTTTGAAAGTACAGTACAAAGAATAATGGTAATTTTAGATGAACTTAGATTTTCTTACATCACTGCAACACATGTTCTTATTCTCAGCGCATTGAAGAATTGAAATGCAAATGTTCAATAATACTTTAGTCAAACATTCAAGGGGCAACGTAAATATCATAAGTTTCGTTTTATATCGCGTTTATATTGGCCATTATCGAGGGTAATAGCCAATAATAGAATAAAAGCTTTTGCATGTAAGCAGTTACTTACGATAACTGTCCAATACATTTGGTAAATATCTTAGTGGTGTTACAGAAAAAATATGTAGAAATTCTTTAACTTATAAATGCAAAACAATTTCATATTAACAAAAAAATAAATTTTCTTTAAAGTTGTGTAAGAAAAATTATTTAAAAACAAATTTACATAAATATGACTTTTTAATATCAATAAAGTAATCATTCAGTAAATATTATTAGTTATGTCATAATATGTAAATATTTACATATGCAATATGTACGTTTAATTTGGTTAGAAATTTTTTATATTTAGTTTTATTCTTTTCTATTACTTTAACGAATTATTCTTTTTAATACTATAACTACATATACGTTTGAAAAACATACATTGCGTAGCTTTACTCATTATCTGGACTGAAAACATTTATTGCTAAATGTATATGAGAGCATATTAAAAACAATCGTACTTACTTCAGACCAACCAAACTAAGTCTGACAGCGCATTCAACCAGGAAATTAAACTTTACCACCCTGTCACTGTAACAATTTCCAACCACTAGGAAATAGGTCTTTCCCGTTGTTTACTATTATTTTAATTTAATTAAAAAGTTTTATTTCACGTTCAACCTCTGGTGATAAGAACAGCATTTGTATGATATGATTTCACCCTGAACACATACATCAAGATACAACGTGATGAACAACCACAATTTAATCAACATTTACACACTTGTGTCAAGTTATTATTTGTTATTTACATTTCCTTGATATATAGTTTCTTCCCAAATTTTGACAAACAATGTGTAAATATTGTCTTTGATAGCTACCCTCTTAAAAAAAGTTATTTAATGCCGTTTTTCTCAAAAGAACTCAATAGGAAAATGACCAATTAGAGTTTTGATGACCACCTTCCGTTTTATATGATCGTCTTTAAAGGGGCTGGACACTGGACAGGCTTAAATACAAATACTGTACTTTTGATAGGATATCCTTGGTACCAAATTTAAGGCTATTGGTAAAAAAAAAAAAAAACATATAATTGCTAGCGTTTTAAACGTTCTAATTTGATGAGTATGATAATAATAAATTTCTCGTTATTTAACAACTTTTACAAGTCAAAGTTTAGTTAAGAGTAAAGATAAACTTAATGAGGTAAACTCTTGGTTTCTAGAGCAAATTTAATTTATTTATGACCTTCAATAGTTTATTTATCATTGTCGGCAATTATTCATCAACTTCAAGAGTTTATAATCAAATCGTAAATATAGTTTTATTGTAAATTTTATTTATATTTTACGTTTAGAAAATTGTATTTCACAACACATGGTTAGCAGCACTATGATTAGTTGTTAGAATAAAGAATACGATTTAATAATTACAATCTAAGTTTCATATATGTGAGTTTTGAACCCTAAGATCCTTAGTTGAATGGTTATTTATTTAGTTTGTTAACACTTAAGTACACGTCATCCAAATATGACTACCCAAAGTTATTATAGTATTAATGGTGTAAAATATTTTTGTTAAGAAATAACTATTTTAGAAGAGGTTAATTTATTGTTTGATGTTGAAAACATGGAATCACTGAAAAGTACAAGTCAATAATATATTTTAGGAAAATATAATAAATTAGATATAGTAATAGTTTCATTTTAAAACATACATGTATAATAAATCATCCAACTAAAAACGGGTATAAGTTGGTTAACTTAATCATCAAAAGAAGTATACACACTGTTACATAACAAGTCTGAAGGAATATATACGTAAACATTTATTCAAACCGAATAATATAAAAGAGATGTTATTAAATGCGATATTAGTAATACAATGTTTAGGGAAACTTAGAATAAATAGTAAAACGGGAAACACTAAAGGAAACAACAACTGACAACAAAATATTATTGTCAGATTCTGGATGTAGCAAACCATGTTTTCTTTTAGATTATCTTTGTTTGTCAAACATTTTCCACTATATTGCCTCATCTTGCTAAAATGTATTTGCAATAATATTTTCCCCGAAAGTGTTATACATATTTTTAGTCTAACATTACTTAACATTGAATAATTCTTATAGGTTGAGAAAAATAATGTATATAGAAATATTTTGACTTAAAATATAAGAATAATATATTTTGTACATAAATGTAATTTAATTATTTTACTTACATATTTACATTTTTCAACAATAATTTTATAAGGTTTTACTCAATTGTTTTAATATTGTGCCTTATGTTGTTTCATTCCAAAGCAATAAACAAATCCATCGTACAATTACATATAATGAATGGCAGTATGGAAATACTTTTAACGTTATTTATACATTAGTCCAAAGAAGATAACTTTATCGTGTTGTTTTGTGTATAAATGTCTATTGTGCATGTGCTGTTTTGTGTATAAATGACATGTTGATGTTTTTGACGTGTATTAAGTTCCAAAGATATTGCAACGAAACTAAGCTTTAAATAATTGAAGTTTCCCGCAATTTCGATTACTGACTTCAGGTAAGCCAACAAAGTAACATTTACGTAGTCAAGGGGATATTAGAATGAAAATTATACATCCAGATTTCGTTAAAACTACATTTTTCAGGCCTAATATACTGTAAATACAAGTTTTCATCCTGTTTCTACGTTCCAAGCTCAATCCTTTCTCAGTCCCGGAAGGAAGTGGAGTGCCATTGTTGCTCCAAACCGGAAATGATGCGACCCACAATTCCAGAAGACCATCTCTTAATTACTATGGAACAATTGAAAGCGCTCACATTTCCTCTACCTTAAATCTGAGTGAAGATAATTAAAAAAATGTATATAGTTATTTTTGATTAATAGTGATTAAAACTGGCTGTTTCTAATATTACACATACTTGAGTAAACTACCTTAACGAGTAATAATAAGCTTAACGCGCTGAAATATGTATTAATTTCTATACATGCTTGTGACTTTCAAGCTTGGGGCACGGATCAAATAAATTTTATATAATTTTAAAAGGATATATTTTAGACTAAAGAATTCACTTCACTAAATATAGTTCAACCATTAAAAATTGTTTCAATACATCGAAGGGAAAAAAGATCATAGCAGTTCTAGAGCCTTTATTATATTTTCACAAAGTTCATAATGATATTTTAATGGTTTTCACAATTTGCATGTCTTTGAAAATAGAACCATTTATGGTTAATTAGGTGCAATACAATTTAATCAGCGAATTTAACAAGACATTTACCATGCTAATTACTTCTACCTTTGATTTAACAATATTGACATTCTTTAGAATAAAGGATGGGACATTTTAATTTTCTAAATTCTTAATTAGTTGTCACATTTACAAATTATAATCTGTAAGACAAGGCATAGTCCCTTTTTGATGAATACTTACATATACAGTAAGGACTAGTCTCCATTTTCTTAGCCAAATATACACAGTGTTTTTTTTTTCTATTTAGTGCTCTCTGCTGTATTCGTCCTACGTTTCTTTATTAACTGTGGAACATTACTATTTGTGAAAACTTATAACACTCGAAAATTCGGTTGGAGTTTCTCCATAACTCGCTTTACATTTGAAGCAATAGCCTTTACAATAATAGGCGTCTGCTTTCTTATTATTTAAAGTAATTACAAATACGATCAATTGAAACAAATATTTATATTATTACAAAAAACAAAGAAATTTTATTAAAATATCAAACAAAATAATCGATATATTTAAGATAAAAATTTTTAAGTTTAGTCAGCTTTTTCTTGTAAAGAGGTAAACAATCTGACGTTAATCTGTTTTCTTTAACTTCTAGAAGTTGTAAGAGATCAAAGAATCAGTAACAAGTTAAGAACAAAAGCGTTCAATCAATGACTCAGTCAACCGCAGAAGCCATTGTTTTATGTTTAGATCCTCTCTGGTTCTTTACTTTACTACTTTTAGAACCTTCAGGTTTAAATAAAAAAATCATCTATTCAGAATTTTCTTGGTAGTGGTTACAATCCTTGCTATAAAACTTAGTAGTTACTGTACCTATCCCAAGTTGGATTTTGTTTTAGACTTTTTTATGTCCCATGTGTCCAGCACACTATCCAGTACACTATATATATGTAGTTATATGTCCAGTACACTAGGTTCTAGGCAGGAAAAATGACTGGGTTGGGTGGCGTCGTCCTATAATCCAGCTACTAGGAAGTACGAATTGTGGATATTTATACGCATGCACTGTGGATGCGATACTCCATGGTGTGGATTAACGTCCGCACGAGTGAGTACTACGGCTATCCGCAGTACATATTATGATAATTAGACCAATTCGTATATACCAAGGAAAAATTTGGTTCGGATTACACTATAAACTGTAGGTCCCTTAGTTGCCATTAGCTGTATGGGCTATTTATTAACAGCTGTGTCTAAGGAATGTCGGCCTTAGTCACTAACAAGACTACAAGATCGCGACACTCATCCTACACTCATCTCCATTCATACTTAAATACCTACTATGTATGTTCGCCATTTCATTGAACAGTATCTAACAGTATTTACAAAAATTACTTCAGGCTCGTTATAGAGGGCCACGGTATTATCACATAGATAGATTCCATTGGTGATTGGTGAGATTTGGGACTGGGACCTCGGGCACCAAAGCCCCTAGCTTTACCACTTGAACAGCTCGCGCCCTATTTGTCTTGGGCTAAGATCCAATTTTGAAAAAGTCAATTACATAATGATGGTTGAATATATACAATTAAGAGGTATAATTTAAAAAAAAAACAAGCAAATTAACCAGGACTACCAAAAGACATATTATAAAGGATAATTATAGGTAAAGAAATGTAGTAAAAATTATGGGTGGCTATATCGATTACAACCACTTTATGGTATTTACAAATTATTTAAGAAAATAATTATTCAAACCATCCCATAAACCGTAGTTCTAAATATTGAAATGCTTATTGTTATTGTTTGCTACTTCAATCTTGCTTTTTGCAACCAAATTAGTTATTTGAGTGATATAAAACCACCTAGGTGTTGTCTTTATGTTAAAATGTGGTTCGATCTATTGACAAAGTCTATTCAAAAGACATTAGGTGAGTCGGTAGCGTCGCGGACTTCGGCCCAAGGCAGCAATGTCGTGGGTTCGGATCTTGGTCACTGCCACTAAAATATATCAGTACAGTTCACCTTCGTACTGTACCGGCTCACCCCTTGCTTTGCTAGATACGTTCCACGCACAGATCTGTTGTCTATGTGGACGGGCAAATGCAAGGTTAAAAGAGGCCACCAACCTCTTAAAAAAAACTAACGTATTCTTCTTTTTGTCAAATAAACATCTTTACTTGATTAATATTGTGTAATACCTAAACAAAATTTAACATTAGATTTTAAGACTATTTTTAGAGCTTAATACAGAATAGAGAGTCTCTAAAGTAATAAAGCCCAGCCAACGTCAATATTGCGCCTTGTGACCCTATGTTTATTGTATATTTTGTCAAAAGTTATTCTCTTACTATTATCTCATGCAATATTGTTGAGTTACATGGGAATGAAACATCCATTATTTTGGTAGCAAATCTGTAGTTCAGTATTAATTTTCTACTCTTGCATAGAATTTTCAAAATCTATATATTATAAATCAAAATGTTTTAAGAGTCTGTGTAGTTATTAAATAAATTAATCGAACTAAATTATTTATACGGAATAAAACAACTTTATACAGCCAAAACATGCATTTCTACAAATAATAGCATTAAAAATACCTATTTAATTCTACAATGCTCGTACATAACACACAAGAATATAAAGAATTATACACGTGTATTACAAATATACTAAACCAAATTTAATTGTTTAAAAATCTGAAATGTAAATAAAAAAAATTATAGTTTAGTTAATTAGTTTTTTGCTAAAACAAATTTAAAAATCTTCTGATAACTATATTACATTCATTTTGTGATTTAATTATATATATAACATATATCACCGTTGAAATGTTACTAACAAGTGATCTTTGAGAAAATAGAGCATTCCGTAAGTAAATTTAAGAAGGTAATTATTTGAAAATTCCATTAGTCCTGTTAACGCGTTTCTTGTCACGAAGACCGCCTTGCGCACTGATGGAAGAGTCACGAAGTGGTTTTATAAAGTCAATAAATTGGATTTTACCGCCATTTTCGTTTTCTTCTAAATTTTAAAGTTGTTTTATAAGCTGTTTACACAATTCCTTTAACCTTAAGTACTCACCCCTCCAAAATAAGAGGTTTGTTTTTTCCCCTTTAGAGACCAGTATTTTATTGTATATTTTGCAATAAAATCACCTGAGGAACTGGATATCACTTTGTTTTTTTTATTTACTCTTTTTAGCTTATTATAAACCATCATTGTTCACAATTCTTCAATAAATTAAACATGTAATTATGTCATTTAATTCCAAGCAACACAACCCTTGGCCAAGGTATATCACATGTCTTAAGAAAAAAAAAATGTTTTCTCCATTCAGTCTCTTTGTAATCAAAAGGTATTTAAAATAGTATGGAAGTTTTATTTAAATAACTAATGCCTAACTACAACAAACATGTTACAATTTGCGAGAGGTATACGATCGGAATTTAACAGTTGTTCTTAGTCTTTAGTGGGTATTAAAAGGTGTACTAAAACATCATTGTAAGAATTTTGAATTATTAAATCCCATCTAGTGTCTCGATAATTTAAATTCCAAATTTGGCTCCAAAATTACATGTATTTTGCACAGATTATAGTTTTTTTGTGAAAACTATTCCCAGTTAAAGCTATATTTTGTATTCCTCCCCCCTTGGACGGCGAGTTCTCTCAAGACATGAAGTCATCTCATACTTGTGTGCGTGCTCAAGCCTTGGTCTTGTCGTGCCTCGTTACTGCTCAGACAGCAAATTATACGTGTCTAGAGTAAAAACCCAACAGCGTGTGTTTTTTAACCTTTTTAATATTGTATAAGCAAAATGTGGCATTTTAAAAGTGCTTAATACAGCAAGATAGTAATAATTTATACGAGTTATAAATAATAAATCGATTGTAAGCATATTTTTCACACACATATAATTTAAGTACACACAACAATATAAGTAAAGGTAAGCAATATTTTATTACACGAGATTATCTGATTTTAAATTGTAATCAAACTTTTATAGACTAAAAAGTAAACTATCTTAAACGTTAAATACGTTGTTTATAAAAAGTTTTTTAAGTTATCAAATCGAATCACCATAAATGTGTACAAAAAATACGTATACTGTATTACCGTCACAAGGCTAACTATAAAATATAAAACTAATTACCAAGCTTTTAGTATTCGGTATAGCTAAACTAAAAGAGATTCCGGAAAATGCTAACCACATGTTTATGGAATCAACCCGTTTAACGTTTTGCTTTGGAGTATTTTATTTCAATAATAATTTTGGTAAGTAAATACAATTTTAATATGATCGATGAGGTAACCAATATCATTGGAATCGAAAAAGATTCAGAATCGCATGAATAATGCAGTACTCATTGCAGAGTTCGATAACTTTTACATTTCTGCTGAAAACAAAAGAACTTTATCTCATCGGAATAATCTTTACTCTTTCTTGACTTTTTATACAAAGAAAATGTATTATATTCAACAAAAATGTATGTTTTTGCACAATTGTCTCACTAAATTTATCTAAATCGAATGTAACGGTTTAAATACTAACCCTATTAATATCTTAAAACTGTGAAAAACAGTTTGTTTAATTTGTGGAAATGTAGTGTTTCCAAAAAAGTTCATCAGATCGAATATTTTCATTCAAAAATAACATTAAAATATTTATTATCAGTCTGTAAATTAATAATTATCTTAACACTATTATTTTCTGCCAGTTTATCTTCTGTCGAGGCAAACTACTAAATTAAAATCATTTAATATCATTTTAGGCCTATAGAGCTAAACGAAAAAGTATTTAGGGGAGACCTTATTTTACTCTTGTATAAATGTATATGTAGAAACGAAGTCTACAGTTAAACGGTTCGCTAAGGCCAGTTTTTTAATTAGAACCTGCATTTGTTCAAAGGATCGCATCATTTAATTAATCGTCCCATTTTTCAAACATTAAACAAGTTTAGCTTTTAATATGGTTTTCTAATTTTCGTAGTTTTGCTTTTAATTAAAAAAAACATGAAATATTGATGGTGTCTATAAGGTGGATATTCTCTCTGATCGTATCAAAGAATTATTATATAATAAAAAATTCCCTTGTAACGTTGCGCAGTGCGTTAAATGTAAAAGTACTATAAACATTTTAATGCTTTTAAGAGATTTTTTATAAGAAAGTTCAATAAAAAGTCATACCTTGACTTTTCGAGATATTTTTTTTACCAACTCACTCTAAAAATTGTGTTAGCCATACTGATTCGTTCTAATTTTATTGATCTATGGGGGGAAAACAAATTGAAACTATTTTGCTACGTTATTACATTATATGCAAAAAGAACGAATACAAATAGTAATACTAGAGGAGATATAAGACAATTATATGCTTCAATGCATTCCAATAATCGGATACTTATAGAACAAATCTAGGTCGCGATTTAAATTTAAATTACTCGTCGAAAGATTGAATACTTTGTTAAGAGTTATTTAGCATTTATATTTCAATGAAAAGATTCATAGTTTGGTATGTTTACTTAGAGGAAAACTTTACAGCGGAGACATGAAAAATATTATTTAAATGTACCAATATACATATGCGGTTTTAGATGGATTTTGACCTAACAAATTAATTCACATTTCCTTGAACAAATGTGTTTAGTAAATTAGTGATAAAACCCTTTCCCAAAACATTATCAGACGTGCAGTTAGTGAGTTCCAGCATAATTACCAATTCAAACACAAATCAGGACTGCAATCAAACCCTGCTAACTTGGAGCTACTTTATCATCAGGGCATTCCGTTTGACTTTCCTCTTAGTTTAGCAAATCGTATGCCAAAGTGTATATTGATCAAAAAACGTTATAAGCTTGTATTACCATTTTAGTAGGTTCTGCCCTGTAGAAAAGAAATAAGTTTTAGTTACCTGTGCATTGATTTGACTACTCCTGCATAATATATTTATCCAAGTAACACTATATACCCTGCAACAAAATTTATGCAAATATGGACTCAAATTTTTAAAAGCAATGACACATTACCATAGCAAATCTGCAGACTAAGCGAATTTCCATTTGCCTGATGGTATTTTCACCTTAAAATAATTCAATATAATTATGTTTAATGGGTATTAAGGTTTACTGCTACAGGGAGGGTAATAAAGTGTGTTTTCATAAAATATTAATAGCTTAGTGTCTTCTTTTTTACATCTATTTTTCCGTTCGTAACCAATATTTTAACTAACGTAACCAAAATCTTTGTAACTAATCTAAGGATATATGGGTACATCGATATTACTTCGATATACATCAATAAACCCCAATAAAGTTGCAACAAGGACAGTTATTGTAATATAAAAAATAACAAATAAATCATCCTCCTAATAATTAAATCAGGATGATTTGGTTGTTATACTCAACCAACAAGTTACATTGTTCTATAGTTACCTTATTTTGTTATATTATTTAATAATATTAGTTCCAACACTCGTACTGTAAAAAAACTCTCTTTTTCATGTAAAGATATATTTATTTGGTTTGTATGTGTTAATATGTGTTAAATTTGAGATAATTCAAGATTAAAGGAATCAACAAACAATGAACAATATCATTTTTACATTCTAAAAATCAATCTAGCACAGTACAAGGGTGATAAAATATCAATTTTTAATGCATCCCATTGAAATGGATTGCAACCGCAATTACTATGTAAAACTAGTTGAGGTATTTCTAAATGTTGTGAGAATAATGAGGCATTGCATTTAATATGCAATACAAAACATTAATGATACCTGGAGTTAGCTGTAGTTAATGTTTTAACTTCAATTACAACTGCAACAATGCACAGTTACAAAGTCTATATCCTTAAAATTTTAGTCCATGCAGTCTGTTTATAGCCTTTTTGGTCACTATCAAGTAAAAAGGGAGGGGATGCGAGCGATTGTTTTCGCAAACGCTACAAGCTGAGCTCAGTATCAAAGAGAATACAAAACCACAGTCAAAGCTTGACATGTTACAAACAGATCAGTGGTTACAGTCAGTCTGTAAATAGGATCAATTCCACGTATTGTTTGGCGAACGTAAATACAATATTTCTGCTAATATTAAAATATATATGAATATATCTACAAAATATTATATACAATAAGTCTTCGCCGGTTAGTGGGATTTTAATTAAAAACAGAAGCCCCCTACTTTAACTATGAGTAAGTATGTTTTTTATTTAGTGTGGTTGAATAAATATACAATCTTTAAAATGCATGCAATATATTACAAGCTCCCCAAGTAATCATTTTTCTATTAACATTACCAAATACCAATATATTGTTTCTAAAACCTATTTTTGACTTGTCTGATATTATGGAACAAACGTTATTGTTTTATATTGAAAAAACTTCTTGATCAGCATCGCACGTGTTATTAAATTACCTAAAAATATAAATAAATAGGAATACGTCCAATTAACCGTATAAGTGTAAATGTATCATTACAAGTGTATTAGACGTATATATATTTATTTTTTCAGGTGATCATCATTTCATGTGATTACTAAGATTTTTCGTTTACATGAAACTAACATGCCAAACACAAAATCTCGATGTATTGATTCATCACGTTGGTAACAAACATCTGAGCTAAGGTGTTGGCTGTGTTAGTCTACGTCATCAATGAGTCTGTTTGTACAGCTGGCATGGTTTGTAGACCCATCAAGACGACAAACATTTCTTAGAGATGCGATTGTTATCTAACATTTGATCATCATAATAACACTCACTGGCGATTATATTTTTTCATAATGTATCAATATTTTTACACTAATACTATATATCATACTAGAAGCCATCATACTGTAAACCAAAACTAGAAGACATTACGTTGTATTAGTTTTAGGCATGTAATGATTTTATTAAACTCAGATCAACTTAAAAAAGAAAATAGTTTCATTTAATAAAAATACTAAGAAAGCAGAGTAAAAACAGAGTGTCATAAATATAATAAGTATATAGGTCATATACTATCCGGTGGGGCACACGGGAGGGACTAAGGCTAACATATCTTGTAGTGTCAGCGTTCGCCACTAGGACTGCTAAGTTGAAAAATTTAAATTAATTCTTTATTTTTTGTTATAAAATTAACTTTTTAATTATAAAATATTGTTTTAAAATTATAAAATAAATTTTTAATTTTTAAAAATAAACTGTCATAACATAACCTAACCAACCAGACTTGCTGATAATATAAATATAAAAACTATATAAGATAAAAATTTAATTAATGATTACTTATAATTTTTAATTAATTATAAAATTAATTTTAAAATTTAGTATTATAAAATTAAACCGTCATAACCTAACCTAACCAACCAAACATGCTCATATGAAAAATTTGTTGACAAAAAGTTAGTGCTGCCAGCGATATTCGAACCCCACACCTCTTGAATACCAATCCGAGTCGCTACTAACTATGCCACGGATGCCGCTGAAATCACATAATTTCGTTACGATAATCGTGTCGCCTCAAGAGAAGACATTGACCACTAGAGATATGACGTCACTACACCTTTAGCCTTAGTCCCTTCCGTGTGCCCATTCCATATACCATCTGTTAAACACGTTTAGATAAAAATGATCAGATGAACGTTAGGTGTTAATATACAATTTATAAAACCTAAACAGATGAGTAAAGTAGTAGTCTGTTAGATAATTCGTAGCCTTATTTATCATTATCAGAGAAAATTTTCAAATTGGTAGTTAATTACAAAAAAGTATGAGTCGGTGGCTCAGTCGGTAGCGTCGCGGACTTCGGGCCCAAGGCAGCGATGTCGTGGGTTCGGATCCTGGTCACTGCCACTAAAATTTATCAGTACAGTTCACCTTTGTACTGTATCGGCTCACTCCTTGCTTTGCTGTTAACGATCCACGCACGGGCGCTTAGTCTATGTGGACGGGCAAATGCAAGGTTAAAGAGGCCGCCAACTTAAAAAAAAAAATTACCTTCCAAAAAAATTTATTTATTTACTTTTTTATTCATTTCCTGACTAACATTTTTCTATATTTCTGCTATATTTGCTACTTTTATATTTAGACCACATTATTTATTTATTTGAATAATTTTTTGAGCCTTTACAGCATTTAATTATTTACCATGACGTATTATTTTATATGAACATTGTTTTTGGTATAAAACATGTTTACGGTATTGCAATATGTTTAACAGTAACAACATGTTTGGTATACAATGTTGCCGAAGAGGTTTTTCCAGGTCAAATACGTTTTTCGGTCTCTGCCTGATTGTTATGACCTTTGACTGTAACCAAATATGAATGATGCATCATACTTATGATTTCTTGATATACAGCCATTATTGAATTGATTGAGAAAACATTGAATACATGTTCTACGGCCTGTGATTCTATTATTTACTTATACTTTCGGTTAAGACAAATAAAGATAAGTAAAACATTTTGTAAACAAAATAATCATTTAGAATTTATTTTAGTATTATTAGTAAAATACGTGATATGTATTTGTTTTAAATGGATATGTGAATCCAACTCTACGAAAATCTGACAAAAACACTTTGAATATGATTTTTACATTTAACAATTATATCAATATTTGTAAACATAATAAATGTTGATTTAATTATCCAGAGTATGGTATTATACTATGGTATTATAGTGCACATATTATGTTAAAGTATATCCATTATTTACATAAAAGCCAATTTAGGTAGAATAGAAATCTTTTGAGTAGTGTCATTGAATTTTCGATACTAAAGGTAGTATTAATTCGTTAAAAACTTTTCATTTTTTACACCTGAGCAAGCTTGTATTCTGATATTAGTTAGTTTAAACGACATAGAGTGTAAGTGAATGCAAACTTTAAGAATGAGATTGGGTGACCAATATTATTGGAATCGTAACAGCCTCAGTAGCCCATGAATAATGCAGTACAAGTTGCAGACTTCGATAACTTTTACCTTTCTGCTGAAATGCTAAGTTTTATCTCGTCAGAATAATCTTTACTCTCACTGGGTGAAAACCTTTGTACAAGTGTGTATTTAAGTCATTAAAACTGTTTAATTCTAATTATATTTAAATACTACTCCAATAAACCTCATTCGAATAGTTAAACAAAATCTATAAGTCAATAGGCAGTCTATAGTAATAATGAAAATATTTACGTTCAAAACGCAAGTGAGACTCGTTTAAAAGAAAATCTCAAGTTTTCCAATTCAGCCTTGAATACTAATGAAAGCATGCACTAATACCTTATCCAGCCTTAAGGTCCCAATTCACAGAATAATGTCTCCATATACAGGATGATTCTAAATTATTGTTACGCTTTTGAAACTCTATTAATGAAAAACTAGTTAACAAAATTACACTTAATTAAAATCTAAAAATGTATGTAGGGGCTAATTTTGCAACTATGTTACCAGAGTGGTACCTAACAAATCTTAAGAATCTGCTCTTTCAATTGATTCTCATAGCGTGATGATAGATCGTTCAATAATTTTCTTATTTATAGAGTTTCAAAAATGTATCAATAATTTAGAATCACCCTGTATTTGGAGACATAATTCTGTGAATGGTGACCTAAAGGCTACATAAGGTATTAGTGTCCTCTTTTAGTTGAATTCAAGGTTGAATGGGGAGACTTAAGATGTTTTTTAATCGAGCCTCACTTTCGTTTTGAGCGCAAATATTTTCATTACTACTATAGATTGCCTATTGACTTATAGATTTTGTTTAACTATTCGAATGAGGTTTATTGGAGTACAGCGAGTCGTTGTTAATGTAGTGTAATAATTTTGTGCAGTTGCCTACTTAGGGATATTCTGACTGAACTACTAGAATGACTTACTTATTTCAATGTTGTTTTTTTTTATAGAGCACCATATTTCAAAATATTATAATGTTTAATTATAATGCTAAGCATACTCAATTTCAATATTTCCAATATAAAGGTATAGTTTCTTTAAAAAATAAACAGATCAGGGTTAACAGGGTGATAATCAGGTTTGTGATAAAATTAATTATTTCAATATGAAAATAGCACGAGGTAAGGTATTTTTAATATTTTAAACTAGCAATAAATTTTTGAATAATTTACTAAGTTAAGTATTAGTATCTAGTTACTATACTATGAATACTTTACTATGAATGGATTTAGCTATAGCCTACCACTGGTTTCTACATGGTTAAGCTTCCTTTGTGGAATGATAATTAACTTTCCTCTATCACACCTCTGCTGCAATCAGACCACTTTGCAATAGTAATTTCTGTTTCAGATTTTAACGGATTAGTTACAATCGTACATTTTGAATCTGAATATTATTAATACCATCAGTATTAGTGGAGCCGGCTTTAATGATACTGCATAATGTTTAGGAGGATGATGTAAACTTGTCTACTAAAATTATCATATAATTTCATATGGCATTTCTTGACGTTTACTTAAGAACTGTATCAGATATAAAAAAAAGTTATATTACTACATGTTGTATCATACGATGTAGTATTATCATCACTAAAGCTGAAACACATTGAATTACTTCTAAAGTAAATACACCAATAATCTACGCTGTTCGAGGGACTTATCCGTGGTAGCCATAATTCACAGAAGAAGACGGCTCAATATTTCAGTAGCACTTAAGATTATTGCTGTCCTATAACAATTCCGATCACGTATAGTTATCTACATTTATATTTTAAGCATTTATACAGTATGTCTTATGTTTGACAATAACATTGATGTAACTCTACGCAAAGAGGTTGAATAATTTCATGCTAAATTTAATCCGTAAGAGTAGGAGATTAATTTAAATTAAAATAATCTTTATCTCCTACTGTTACGGATAAAAAAAATAAAAAATAGGTTAAAATAAAATACTGTTTAAACTACAATATTTTTAAACTATTCCGTTTTATTCTCAAACGTTTTGATACTTTTTATTTTCGAAGATTAGGTAAATAAAAATGGTGAAAGATTTAATTTAATTTTCTTATTACCAAGAACTTTGTTTACCTGTGAACAATAATCATACCATATTTTAGTGCCAAACCATTGAGAAAAGTTAGTTCTACTTACCAAAATAACAGATTGATATAAACTAAGAGGAAAGTCAAACGGAATGTCCTGGTGATAGAAAGCTCGGAAGTGAAGTTGGCTCGGATTTGATCAGAGTTCTGATTGGTATTTGATTCACTAATTACTGTAGTACAAACAAACTCTAGGTCATACGATGTTCAGGGAAAAGGTTGACTATATCTCATTGCTCACATTCTGATAACAGAAAAGTTTAATTTTTGTACACTGCAATTTTCCTGCAACTACATACACCTTATGAATTGTAAATTATTATTGTTTTTAACTTATTAAAATTTTATAAGCAATTACTTTTGGATTTAGGGCCTACATAACAATAACTACAATAACGTGTTTTCGATCCATTCAATTTCTTTAAATTCAAAACTGTTGTATATTATTCGTATGGAAAATTCTAAAACATTAAGCAAACGTTATACACATCACAAAGATTAAACCACGTTTAAATTGACATTTTGTAACAAGTTTCATCGTTAACCATATTCATATAAATAGTTTTATTTGAACCGATTAAGTGATTATAACCACAATCCGCATTTTTCAATACCGCTCGTATTATGACAAACTCTAAATAACAAGGTTGTGTTTAAAATCATTGTGCGGACTTTACACTTTTAGTATATAGACTTTTAGTTTTAGGCCTAGAATACCGTTGACTAGCACTAAGGTTGTGCCTTAAAACCCAATTTAAATACAACAAGGCTCTCTTTATTTTATTTTTGGCCTTTATTTTATGCTGTAAAGGAACAATATATACTATATACGTCCTCATCAATGAACCTACGATTTAAACGTAAATGGAATCGCATGTAGTGGTTTTGTTTGTTTTGCAAACCATATAGCTGTTCGCTCTTCTCTAATTTCTTAACATATAGATCTTAGACTCATCAAAGCTACTATGATACATTAAAACCGCCCTCTAACACGTGAATTTGTAGTATTTGGTTTCTTTTTCCGACACCTAGGACTTTTCCTGGTAAATAAGATTATCTTTTTATTCAGCTTGAAAAACTGTAAATGACACAGAATAGTTCATGTTAATTCGGTATACCAATTTTATTACAGATCACTAATTTCCTTCATGATACCTTTTTACTGCTGGAATACTTGTTTTTTTTTATCTTCTCTTAGTTATGAAGACTATAATAAACTAATGCAAATAACACAGTAGCGTCACCAATTAAGCTGTGTGGTGAGGTGTTGTATTTACGACATTTACTCCAATAAGCCCGCCACAGGAAACCTGCGGACAAAGCAAACTACCATTTTGTCTTTTGAAGTTTTCCTTTAATGACATATGCATCTCAGATTAATTTTCTACTAAAATAAAATTTGGTTAAACGAGTACTCTGATTGCCTGCTACTGGGAAAGTAATAAGAGTTTTTTTAATGGTGCTTATGATAACGTTTATGAGTTTGCCATTTTCTCGGAATATAATCATAAGCAAGCAAACTACAACAGCTTTTATTCATAAAGATAACATATTAATTTTAATTTAGAGTATCGCGTATATTGCTCCGCAAACTTTAGGTACCCCAAACGCTTCAATTTATTCAATTATTCATTTTATTTAAGGTCATTGGGAAGGTCATTGTGAAGGTCATTTCACGAAATCGTTACGTTTACATGTTTGTACCGAATTCCTAAAAAAACTTACGTTATTTAGTCAAGTTATCGTGCTAACTTACAAATAAAAAGAATTAATATGTATTTGGTTGGATGGGTTTTTTTATCGCGGGGGAGGGGGGGGACTTAAATTAAACTGATCCGAGTCTAGGTTTTTCAAATGAGACTTTCGGTAATAGCGTATTTCGTGACGGGGAATTTCCTGAAAAAGATTATTCCTACGTGATATGATTATGAATCATGATGATTGATTATAAGTACAATCTAAATCGATTACGTATTAGCGTCTAATGTTTACATTGACCATCCTGTAGTATACCTTACTTGTGTAAATAATATGTTGCAATTAGTATTTCCATATTTGTTTAATACCACTGTAGGAGTAGAATACTTTACTTTGGATAATGAAAAAAGATCAAATACACCAATCCGGTTTTTTCCCAAAAGCCATTGAGCCTTTGAAGTGTTTAATTTCTGGTTTGTTTTAGTATGCCGATATTGAACACGCTACCATCCTTCCAGAACAGAGTGAAAATTACATTATCTTTAATAATTGATCCATGATGATTATAACTGTGAGGAGATGTTTAGATTGGATTCACTATAAATAATTTAGCTTCAGCAGTGTCTGCTCCTACTGTCATCCTGGAGGTTGTCAAAGGGAATTTGAAATGTCTGATACAAACAGATCAACTTAGTTTATTTACATTGTAGTTATCACTGCAAACGCACATGCATTACGTTTATTTTATTCAGACAGTGTGTTAGCTACATAATAAGCGTGAATAAGGTATAAGTTAGTGTGACTACTATAACTTTTATTGTTTTTATTTATATTTATATCTCATGTTGTTTTGAATCCTACTCTTTCCTCAAAAGGTCAAGCAGTAAAATAATTTGCATTGGATTTTCTTTGGAGACTCGTGGTCAGAGCTCCGATTTGTATACATAAATAGTCTTATTTATCTCTGTGGTCTGTTTATCTTACTTATTTCCTATAATCGATGACATAATTATAGACTAAATAAAATAACCTCATAGTTTTATAGAATATTTTTATATCCATCCAGACAAACTATATTGCACATATAACTGTATTGCACAAAAAAAAACTAAGATTTTAAAGACGGCTTTAAAAAATAAATTAAACATCCAGTATTTTACTATGTATATTTTAGAAATCTGTCATGCTCTTACCAAATAAATGGCCGTATCAATGATTGTAGCATTACACATTGTAAAAATAAGTAAGTCCTACGTTTGTCCCTTAATTTTTCTCAAAATGCTGAATTTTTGTCACATACGTGTTAAGCAAATTGTATTATACCAAGGGCTTGTCTAGAATGTTAGCGTTGTCTGCTAGACTTGTTTAAAATACAATCTTCATTTCTAAAAACTGAAACTCTAAACATAAGACTGAAAAATATGGCTTTGAAATTTCCTACTTCTCAAAATCATCTTTCTTTCAACACAAAATTCATAAAAATCTTTCAAGTGGCTTTTTCAGAATCGTGAAACAAAAAAAAACCTGTCACGGTTTAATATGATTTTCACCACACTATGATGTTTTTGGCTGTATTACATACGTCAATTGGTGGGTGAAAGTTACGTTTTGCTGGCCATGCCAGCTGTCATCGAAATTTGGGGACCGAGCAGGTTTTTACAGGCCGGGGCCGCAAAATCAGCTGTCCGCTTGCTTACTTAAAACATGAATGCATTTTAAATACACAATCAAAATCCATAGCATTGCAATAGAATTGTGTTATTGTCACCGTTGCCTAGCAACTATTTATTTTTATTTTTGCTGATTCCTCAAATTATTTCTTTACATAACTTTAATGTTGTAGTTGTGTTGACTATCAGTGTGCATTATTATAGTGGTGAATAGTGGTAATAGGGTATAGTGTGGTGAAAAATAGCGTTCGTACCACGGGCAGAAATGGTTTTGCAGCTCTCGATCGATTTAAGTTCTCGACTTCGTCTCGAACTTAAAAACTATCTCGAGCCGGCAAAACCTCATTTTCGGCCCTAGGTACGAAATATACTATTGTGATATTGTGCGAATGTTTGATAATTTACTTTTTTCTATTGTTTAGGTGCAGTGGTAGGACATTATGGCTATGGTAGATGCATTATGCAATAGTATACTATAAATAAAAAAACCTAATTTTCTTAACCTTATCCTCCACATTACAAACGCAGAGCACGTAAATAACTACTATGAACATTTTATACATACGCCAACTCAGTACAAAGGGCGGATTTTCTGCTAGTCACTTATAGTGCTGCAATCATTGTTGGTGTCCACAAATAATGCTACAATCATGGTTACTGTTTACATAAATGCTGCGATAATGGTTGCCAACCAAAGATAAAGTAACGATTATTGTTGCTTATAACATATAATTCTGAAATCAAGGCTGTTTATCCAAATAATGCTTATAAAGCTAAACACGAATATGGTCAGGGGAATCATGTTTACTTGAAAAATATCCCAAACGCGGAATTTCTTCCAACTTGGAGCATCCATTGTTAGTTAATGGGGAAAAAGTGAGAGTAGAACAAATACACTACAATAACTAATAACTTTATTTTATTTTGACACCTAATAGTTTCTACATGTTTGTAATGACAACCGTCTACCATCCAACTGATTATGATGGGTTCTTGTAAAGAACCCAGGTGTTAAAATGCGTTATGAGTCGTTCAATAGCAATCTACTACAGATATTTGTATTGTAGATTTTAAGCTTACAAACATTTTCCAAGTCGTTACATTTGTACTTCTATTCTGACCAAATGGAAATTCTAAAAATATCTCTATTTACATGCAACCCAAACCCATGTTTGGTCATTCGATCATTATCTTACAAATAAAGACTATTTTTTTCATAACTATGTTTAAATTGAATTACGCTATGTAACAGCAATTACATTGTCATTGTACATCGTTTTGAAGCTTATTAGACGAGAAAGCTTTTGCTAAAATCTTTTAATACTTCAGTATAACTCTGCAGCTTATAAATAATAGTCTTGCTATTTTTTGAATTTTGTTGTTTTCGGTAAAAATTTGTTACGTTTACGATTAAAGTATAATTTCATACAACGCCCAATGTTTATGTACATTTCGTACTGTAAATTATGTGACAATTATTGCCATTCGTAGATGACAATATAACATTTTCATGACAATGGCAACTATTTCTTTTTTGTCTTGATTTTATCTCTACACTCATACTGTTTGAGTTGAGAACCTCAAACGAAACAGGCATAATTCAATCAACGTTAATATGTGGTTTTATAAATATTTGTTTAACAATTATGACATGAAATGCATATCAATTGAAGCGGATGGTGTTGTTGACTTCTGGAGAAATCTAAATGAAAGAGTAAAACGGTAAAACTGCCCCAAGCCTAGGGATTACCATGAGACCTACGTTTATAGATTATTCCCTATATGGGTCACTTACAAAAAAACAAGTTTGGTGGAATATTAGCAACATCAAAAATAATATACAAAATTGTAAACAAGGTGCGAATATAAATGTACCTTGGGGGATATTTTAACATATAACATTATATTTTATTATTATTATTTTTTTTTTACTTATTATTAAGCTAATGAAAAACAAACAAGTGATTGGACAGTTTAAGGGTTGTTTCTAACAACAATGGCATCGTTAATAGGAGTCTTGTTATGCAGAGTAACATTGAACAACCTCTGGTCTAACTCACAAACTCTACATGGGATACTGAGCTTCTCAACAAAGGCATTGTTAGTAAAACCTCGTTATACAGGAATTGGGATGACTTAGCTCAAGCCTGACTAGTCAGCTTTACATACACAACTAACTTACATTCAAGGATAGCGTTATCATGGTGAAAAGCCATTTTATAATGAAAGAGTTTGTTTTATATGATAATTAAATGAATAAATGACGTGAACAAGAAATGGATTTTCGCCGGACTACACAATAAGCATTCTGCTCCCTGTATTCTTTTTGGACCAGTAAATCTTTGTTTACAAACAAGGATCGATAAAGTCAGCTTGAACACAATAACATCGGCTTGAGTAGTATACCAGGGTGTCCGAAAAAACTCCTTAGTTTCAAATATTTAGTTATTTTGCAACGTACAAATTACAATGACTGAAATGAAATACCAATTTTTTTACACTAGTACACCTCGATATTGTACCATTTGTAGCCCTGTAGATATCCAAGCAATTTCCACTAGTTTTTATAATTATTTTTTATTTCTTTTCTAGTTTTTTATTGCCAAAACTACGCTCAAAGTCAAACAGGTGTCCCGAACTTATTACTAACGTACGAAACTAAAACTTACAAGTATACTCTAAATCTGAAAAGGATTACTACTCATCCATTTAAACTAATACTATAGACATCCCAGAAACAAAAGAACCCTGGGCCATTTCTAGCGCCGCAAAGGTTTGAAGGGTACGCCATCTTACGGGATCTTTTCGTTTCTGCGCAGGTTGTTTCGTTCTTGGGATGTTTATATCGTGAAGTATTTTTAAAACGAGGGAGTTCTTTTTTGGACACCCAGTATTTTTCGGTCAGTTTTACAATGGGCTACAACTATGCAAAAGTCTGTTCGAAGCTACCACCCCCCTCCCGTAATAGACTCCTCCACCACGACAATGCGTATATATTATTATGCTAATATATTATTGTTAGTTTAAACGTGTATGCCTTCTGCCAAGTGGAACCATTTTGTGGATTTCCTATGTTCCAATTGGAACGAGGGAACGAAATGAATTAAGTCAAGGACGTTTGATGAACGCCATTGTGTAGATTAGTGTGATCATTTACGGACAGAAAAATCCCCTAAAAAAAGAGTGGAGTATTCCATGTTTTCAAAGGAGCATGAACGTCATGAGGACCAATAGTGTTTTGATTGGATGTATGTATGCGTTATATTTTACTTACCGTGTATATATTTTGCTGGTAGAGTAGCGCTTGGCAAGTTTCGGACGTAATACAGGCATAATGCTCCTACTTTGCTCCTACTTTAACACATACTTCATGAACTTTTACCGTAATATGTTTTTACCCTATAACAACTCACCAATCCCCATATGGGACTTATCTATGGAAAAATTACATTGTTAGTGAGCCCTTGTTATATTTATTCGAGTTATCCAAACTCCGGACCAACTCGACTTCTCTACATGTAGAATTGAGCTTCTCAACAATGGCATTGTTAGTGAAGCCTTGTTATGGGTTGTCCAAACGTTGGACTTCCTCGAAAACTCCCCATTCAGAACTGGGCTTCTCAACCAGTAAAGTATTTTTACTCAAAGTTGGTTTGGATTAATTCTTGTCCAGCGTACCAAGCCCTTTGTCATTGATTATGACATGTGGGCAGCTTTTGCACTAAACGTTACTTAACGAAATACCTGCTATTCTTGTTAATTTATTTTATTAGCAATCAAGATCATTTTCCAGTATTCATACCGATAGTTCTTCTTAATATTTAATATTTATTTATTTATTTATTTACCAACGGCAATACACCAATTTACAAAGATAATCAGTAGTTTGACAGGTTCAAAAGTGAATATATGTGCTTTTGACTAGATTAACAATAATAAAAACGAAATTGATAACAATAATAGACAATGAAATACGTAACAGTAATAATAAAGAAATGAACAACAATAATAAATAATTAAATTAACAACAATAATAAATAATTAATTAACAACAATACTAATGATTTGAGATACCGGTATTACAAATATTAATATTTGTATGGTTACTTACTTATGTTTAATTTTTGTTATCACAAAATAGGGCTGCTTATATATTATTTTAAAACAGCGTATTTATAGTAAACAATGTAAACAAAGGGAAATATTTACTGTTATTTGAAGTTTATTGTTATTTAGTTTTGAGAAAATAATTTAATTACTTCAGATTAAACAGATTTTTCCAAACACGAATCTTCTTATATATACACACATATACGGAATGTTTTCACATTTTTAACGACTCTGAATCAACCACTTGACAGATTTTTGGGTATAAAGAAAGATCATTTTGAAAGAAAGAAAAGCAAGGAGGTCTTAGCAATAATTTTAGTTCAGGAATTAATTTGTTAGCAATTAATTTTTAATATTTTTAATGTCCAGTGGCCGACGCTAACAATTTAAAGCCATTTCAGTGCTGGTTTTACAAACAAATAGTCCCAAACTGTCATTGAAATAATTATGTTACAAGTTGTTTGTTTACAAAAAATATCGACCATTGGAGTTTGCCCACACACAATTTAACTTTAATTTTTTTCCTACCATAAAGAATTTGAAATTTCAGGAAATATATAATTTCTAATTAAATATCTCAAATACGTATAATCATGTTTCGTCGTAAATGCAATCCATATAAGTATAGTTCATGCCTCGAACTCATAATACTTGTTTACCGAAAAATAAAAATATCCCTGAATTAAAACAAAGGATGATGTCCATAGAATGAGTGATAACCCAATTAAGAATACAAGTCCCAATTAAGCTGGTCAACCTTAGGGTATTCTTAGTCGTTCTTTTGTTTTTAGATTCTTTTGTTTTGGGTGAATTTTTACACCGTAGAGTCAAGTACAAAAGCTTCAGTTATTTACGTTTATTGATAAAATCGTACCCATGTAAATTTGTTTTTAAAACATAGCCTACGTCTTTGACTTAGCATGTGTATCATAAAATAATCTGTTTATGAATGGGTCTCAAGGAACCCAAACTCACTTTTAAACTATCAGGTCAAGTGAGCAAGTCTACGGTACACAAGTAGTACAAAAGTGATTAAATATCACGACTCAATGATTAGCCGTATAAAAAATCCATTAAAATATCGGTGTAGGATTATTTGATTTAAGGTAATAATATTAGTTCATTTAAATCCAGTTATTAATGTAATCCAATAGCAGATGTATCAAATGAAACCATACTAGGGTAACGTTTGAATGGTGCGAGAAATAGGCATCGTGTTTTTCAATAATCCACTTTCAACCACTAAATAATACCATAGATTAAACATAAGGGAGTATATTTAATGTGTAATAATACTCGATCAGATTTTACATTTATTACTTTTTCGCTGACATAAGTGGTTTATAATGTTTACATATTTGGATAGTTAATGGGATTAACTTTAATTCTAAATTTTATGGTCAGAATTTTATGGTTCAGCTTCTAACTTAATACCCCCGCCGCAGCAAACCTACTATCTAATATTAGTAAGATGTTTATGATTTTAGATTTGTTAAAGAAAGACCTTTTCATCTGACAATGTCTTAATATTTGTCATATCGGGATTTACAATAAATTGCTTCAGTTTGCTGAGGTAAAAGATAAATTATATAGTTAAATATACAAAACTTTGTATTACAACAAAATATTTTTTTTAGTTTATAACCTGTTTTCTCATGCTTAGGGCTGCGCTCTGCCCGTCTAGCACGCGCAAATGTTCTTAGGGGCTTAGTTCTTAGGCCTGTGCTGTTTGTAGCCCCAATTTTGTGAACCGATTTAAAAGATCTTGGTGTCATAAAATGTTATGTAGGTTTGCCATTTTATATTTACGTTTGTTACTGTGTCCGTATGAAGGCATCTCTGCTCCTATAATAGCCAGTTGTTGCTAGAAATTTATTTTTTATACAAATTACTGATACATAAAAGATATTCATAAATCTTTGAAAAGAGCAGTCATTCTATTAAATAATTTGAACGTTTGGATACAACTGCAAACCTGATAAAGTATGTCTTATTTTTGATCATAATTGGTAATCGAATTTTATTGCAAACATTACCAAGATTTGTATAAACTTTTTTAAAAACATAATTGCATTTTCCCGATTCAATGTATTCAGTAAAAGTGTATTATTCATAATTCAATGATAAATTGAGTAACCTTAAACTTTAGTATATAATGAATTCAAGTGCAAGTCCACAACCTTTTATACGATATCAGTAAATACTCTGTTTAATTATAATAATTTATGAACCAATCATTATGACGCAATGTCATCCTCTTGTTTTGGGGCTCGTCGACCGCGAGCAGCGGCGCGGCAGGTGGCTGTTGCCAACCTCCCAACGAAAATTCCCAGTTAATCCCTGCTCTTGATCGACGGCCAGCGTTGGTCTCGGCTAAGCTTGATCTCGGCTAACGCTCTATGTCGTGAACCCATTTTTTGACCGTTGGTTAAAATTGGTCGAGATCAACGATAACCGCGGGCCACGAAACCCCGTACTCGTGAACCGCCTCTTAAAAGTATTATTTAAGAAATAGTTAAATAGATTTGTGCATCCCAAGATTGAGAAGTCGTGCTAGATGGTTTGAGTGAAAACGCAGTACAATGTACAACAAGCCCTCTTACTTGTCATGTTCTATTTAGATAGCAAACTATTATGCTTTAAAGATTATATATTGTTGGTTGGGCGGCGGGGGTGGGGGCGAGTTCAATTCATGGGCATTGTTAAAGTAATTTTAATCAATTTAGTAATATTTAGCAACATTACTGAAGGTTATTTAAGAAATAGTTAAATAGATTCGTGCATCCCAAGATTGAGAAGTCGTGCTAGATGGTTTGAGTGAAAACGCAGTACAATGTACAAAAAACCCTCTTTTACTTATCATGTTCTATTTAGATACTACAGTGTGTGTATTGAAGTCTAATTGATAATCAAACTGGTAACAAACAGTGCCTCCAAAAATATTCTTTTCACCAGAATTTGTTTTCTTAACTTTTCATTCAGTTATTCTTGTAAAGATTAAGAATAACTAAATATACTTAAGTATTTAAATATATAACGACTATTTAACAGGTAATTCTGGAAAGGAAATCTGCTGAGGCTACCTAGTGAGATTTTTTTTCTTTTTCTTGCTAATTTTAATCACGATTAGGCTACATTAATGTAACGATAGTAAAACCTGGTGCTACGACTCTGTCAGGATAGTTGGTCTTAACTCCATTCCTTGCCTATATAGATATCTAACTATTATGTTTTAAAGATAATATGTTGTTAATAGCAAATTATTTTTTTTTATATGTAGATTGCGAGTTAATCATCCTCAAACCATGGAGTATATATTCAATACCTTCTCCATTACATTGCCTTAGAATAGGCTGGTGTGCATGTCAAATAAAAAAAGTGAAATTACTTAATGCATAGGAAAAGAAAGATTAGATAGATAAAGAAGAGTCTAACATAGATCAAACACACTCCTTTAGATTCTATTGTAAATATATAAAGGTTCTTAATTAATTATTTTAAGTGTAACAACAATGGCTAACCATAGACTAATCAACGCAAATGTGTTTTTAAGAGTCTATGGTATAACCTCGATCAGCCATTTTGTAATTTTTCATATGTATTTATTTAATTCAAGCATGGCACAAAATCCCTCAATTACTTTGATTGGGAGGCTTATAAACCGACACGGCTCTAGCTTCACCCGGTTTAATAAATTGAATCATACTGTTTTAAATTTATGTGTACCTTCACCTCTAGGAAAAAAATTTAAAAAATATACATTTGAACTTTTAATATAAATATAATCCTGGTTATCTTCATTATACTGTGCCGTTAAACTATATTGTACTTTTTTCAGTAACACTGAACACCTACTAATACCAAGCAAACATAATAAAGTAGGTTTTTATGGCCATCTATGATCACAGTGGAAAAAGTACGGTAAATAAAGTGAAAATATAATTAAGATCATTCCGGAATTAAAGAATTACAACCTACGATAATCCTTGCAGGATTAAGACTAGTTTTCTTATCAATTATAATATTCTTATAAGTTATAGGCCCTACCTGTGTAAGAAGTTTGAATCCTTTGGTAAGGACTAACATTTTCAAAATTGTTCAATGACATTTGTCACATAAATGCAAATAAACGGGAGTGTTTTTGATATATTGCTATGATTTAAACCCAACCCCATTTTAATGACATAAATGTTAATTGTTGATAGCGACTTACTTTTATTTCGGTTACATTCATGTAAAAACACCGTAATTTATTAAAATGTATGTTTATATATACATCGGAACTTAAGAACGAACATATCAAGGCATATGTCTCGATTAATAACTAATATCTATAAAAATTATACTTCCTAAGTACTATTAATTCTTTTCTCCGTCCTGCAGTAAATGAGTTGAGGGGCTTAAGTACACTTTCTCTCCATAGGGGGCTAAAATCTCTTTTACTTCTTAGTCAATGATTCGGAAGAGTTAAATAGAAGACGGAGAGTCTCTAAGGCAATAAAGCTCAGCCAATGTCCAATATCGCGGCTTGTGACACAGTTCGTTGACACTCGTTGTTTTTTACTGTCAATAAACTTCTTTAACCGCCTTCTCTTTTAACTGCATCATTTCTGTTCATTATGCAATGTGTTATGATTGTGTGATTATGGGAAACTTTCTTTGATGATTTTTTTTTGTGTATGTCATAATCTTGCAATGTTAGTTATTTTCTTATGCTTCTTGGCATCCACGTCTGCAGTATTTTTCGAAAACTGCACACGTGAGATTTGCGTACTGGTCAAAACAACAATACATTTTGTTTAGACACGATTTAAGCTTTTCAACAAGTCTCTCTAAAGGCCAACCCGCATATATATTTTTAATTTAAAACCTTTCTTCTAAATAATTATAAAAATCCATTCCCATTAGAAACTTGTTTAAAGCCCTATGTGAACTTGTTACCGTTTTGAAAAAGCTCTGTTTACAGAAATGTGTTTTGTATTTCTAATACGACCAAAGTACAAGGTATAATATAGTCCTCCACTAGAAGTTGACTTTGTTAAAATAGTTTTTTTTACTTGACTTAACTGAAAAAATATACTGGAAGAATAAGTGACGACTGACTTGCCCAGTCGCTCGTAGGGTGGGCGTAACACCTGGAGAGTTGGGCCTAATGTTCATACATTGACATATATCTTACTGCTTTAAATGAGACTTACTAGGCTGGTTAGTTAATATCGACAAACTACAAATGATGGATGAGTTGGTAAAAAATGTCCGCTTGGATTTATTTAAAAATTTTAAGTCATTGTCTTGAATGGTTTATTAAGATTCATAAAACGTAAATTTCATTCAGGCCGATGAGGATTTGAAGTTCCATAAAAAATCATCCATTTATATGACACTAAATAATTGACTTTAAAACAATAATTGACATAAACTTGTAATGATTGAGCTATTTTAATTATGAAAAATAAATATTTGGATTCTCGTAACTCAATCGAAGTACATATATTGTAAAACGACATTGTAGGAAATGCTTTTTAACTTTCCATATTAACAAGAAAAATATCGCAAGCGTAAAACTTCGAACACGATCAATAAATATAACTGTAATTATTTTTTAACCTACCTTTGCTTTAAAAATAAAAGAGTGTTACTTTCGTAACAGTTGTTTTCCATAGAAGTTTACTATAAATTCTCAAAACATATTTTACACAGGAATACATTTTTTATATAAATAATTATGTTACCGAGTTATTTGTATTAAACCCCAAATGTCCTTACTTCTCTTTAAGGATTTGGATGAAAGTACATGTAAAAGTGTAAATTATCGTTGTATATTGATCAATTAACTCATGTGTATGAAGTTAAATTAAATGTTTTTTTTCTTTTAAGAAAGGGCTAAATATTAAACAAAAACAATTGATATTTGTTGTCTTATGACCCGAAGATGAAAAAAGTAGCTAGTAAAGATTACTAAATACAATTATGTTATATACAATTATAATTATTCAATTATCGTGATGATGCTAGAGTGACTGTGAGAAATGATTTTATCTTAAACTTTACAACGGAGATGAGATTTCTACACATCTGCTACCAACGTCAGCTGTCTGGCAATATACATTCACTTACACATTGTGATTTATGCAGCGATATAGAATAATGTGTTGAATACAAAATCCTTCTTTTAGTATATTCACTTTAAACTAATTTTTTCTCTAAGAAGTATTGTTTCAACTACCATACCATCATTACAAGGCACTATATAGTTTACTGTACACTTAAGCGGAAAATCCTAAAAAAATCTTGGCCCATAAAATAATATTTGATACATATCAAATGCACGTAATTATTTATTTATTTTTTCCTTTTTATTAATACGCAACCTAAACAGTGTTACATTGAAACCGTTTTGTATTAATTATCTTCTTTAATCACTTAAAACTGAAATAATAGGTCTACTTTATTGTTTCCAATAAGTTTAGAATAGCCTAGGCAAATTGAACTTACGATTGATTAACTCTTAAACATCATATAAACAATTGTACTTTTTGAATAACGTATTTAACGTATTGGTGAGTCGGTGGCTCAGTTGGTAGTGTCGCGGACTTCGGGCCCAATGCAGTAGTGTCGTGGGTTCGGATCCTGGTCACTGCCACAAACGTTAATCAGTACAGTTTACCTTTGTACTGTACCATTCCATTCCATTCCATTTTTGTTTTGTCATGAGAGCATGAAGCTCCCTGACCGCAAGCCCGGTACCTATAATTAAACATACCCGGGCCCCATGATGTAGGCCGAAGCTTATGCACCAACCTTTGGTACCATTTTTGAGGCCATTTTGGACCTATCCAATCCCTGACAGGCAGAGCCCGCCATCAAAGCCAGGAAGAAGGGGACCACCAGCAAGCTGATGGGGGGAACCCCAACCACCTATTTACACCACTACCCGATCGAGGCCTTTCCCAGTTGCTGGGAAACCTGAGGTGACCAAGGCGATAGATCCCTGAACACCCCTAGCGGGCTTGAACCCAGTTCCCGATCTACTTCGTTTGCCCGTCCAGCCCAACATCACTGCTAGGTCATCAGGGTTTCCCAAAAGGAGACAGGAATAGAAGTGGGTCCCACCCGGATGAACCTATCCACCAAAGGTGGCGACACCCTTTGCTCAATTGAAGTTCCAGGGAGAACTCCCCACACTCCAACCCAATAATTGTTGTGTTTTAATTGTTGTTGTAATTGTGTTGTGTAATTGGTTTTTTTTTTATTTGTACTGTACCGGCTCTTCCCCTTGCTTTGCTGGATGCGTTCCACGCACAGATCTGTAGTCTATGTGGACGGGGGAATGCAAGGTTAAAAGAGGCCACCAACCACAAAAAAAAACAAAAAAAAAAACAAAAAAAAACACCCGTTTACCAAAAGTCCTATTACTGTTCCTAAATAGGAATGATGACATAAAAACTTTAGAAACAACGTAAATAACTTTACTAAACTGTTAAAGTAAAACTTATGGCAAAATGCACTTCACCATTTTGTAAAGTTTCAACTCGTTATTATTCTGGTTTTTCAAATAAAAAAAACAACGGTGAACTTGCTCAAGTGGAGGTTTTGGATTCTGCAAACACTAGTCATGGACTAACCAAGCTAATGTATGTTGTCCAGGCAGTATCTATGTTGTTAAACACCATCTAGTACAACCGTAAGCTCTTCATTAGTTATTCGTTATAACGTGAACAATAATCATAAAACCTTACGTGTGTATTTTTATATATTTAAATCACAACTTATCTACCTAATTATTTTATATTTTACCTTTATGGATGTATTAATTTTAAAGTATATAAAAAAAAATCAGAGGTATAAATATTTAATATGACAATAGAACTGCATGTTTTAGACTTGGAGCAAATTAACCAAGGTTTTGTAAGTGTGTTAAAATTGCACCTTAACGACTTCAAACGTTGTCAGTTCAGACATAGTAGTTATCGTTATCGTTAGTGTTGCTTTTAACGATGCCTCGTTTGGTTGTTGGTTTTACAGTCTAGTCCAGTCGAATAAAACCGTTGTAATTTAAATATAATTGTAAAAGTGTACCATATTACTCTTATGACAATAATAAAAAAAATTTTATAATTGTTTTACGAAACCATCAATATAGCCTACTGTTTACAAAAAAAAAAAACAAAAAAAAAACTACATGATGACGAGCTTTGCGTGGGGTAGTATTATCAGCAGTATAGTCAGAAAACATACTTTAATTGTTAACATAAAAAAGCTTATTAATAATCTATCTATCAACTGGTTAAATATGAGATTGATGGTAGATGTCTTGTAAAGTGATATATAAAATCATCTATAAGCATAAACACACACATACACAGAAAGTTGTTACTTACATTACAGTTAAGGATTTTTTATGGCGAAGCTGTCTGTAAAAACAAGATAAACAGGGTTTTTAATTTTCAGTTTAGCCTCATTATAATGTAACTTTGCTTAACAAACTACTGAGTCTATCCTTAAAACGTAAAAAAAACTATAAAAGGTTTAAATTAGGACGAGATAAAAATTGAGTTTTAACGAAGCTACTCGGTTTAATTTTTCACTTGAGTTCACCGTTGGTCTAGATTAGAGATTGATGAGGCAGGTTCAGTTTAAAATCAGACCTTTATGACATTATACGCCTTAAATAATCAATTAGCGTAAATATTCATTTACAAACATTTTTATATTGAAACCCCAAGTTTTGTAATATAAACAAACGGTAACGACGTGGACATGAGATTCAAAATTAGAAATATATCAATCATTTAAGAGAAAAACAATATTATAGGTGGTGAAGATATGGTTTTCATGGCAAAAACTATACGAATGAAATGGGGGCAGTGCTTTTGTTAAGGTTAACAATTGGTACTTTAATGGTACCAAATTTCTAAAAAAAAAAATCATCGGTCGAGTGGTCTTTTTGAAAATAAGTTTTATCTCTATGAAATGTGTTATTATGGATAAATTACACTTTGAAATCAAAACACCCCCCCCCCCAAAGAAAATTTAAATGAACGCCACTTAATGATTTTTTAAAAGGTGGATTTTTACCATTCAATTTTTGCTTTTAATGTATTATAAATAAAAACTGGGTTTTTTTTCACTAAATGCTACACATTTTTTTAGTTTAAACGAAAACAGTAGAGTGTGTATACATAATTTGCAAAATGGTTAATAAGTATTTACGTCAAACTAGATACTAACGTGTAATCTTTGTAAAATATTTACAATGTTTTACCTATTTCCAATGGTTATTGTAACTTATACAAAGAAATCAAAAAAAAAAAAAATATTTAAGGCTGTGGAGTGTAAAATAATGACGATCAAAGTGTTCACCCATCACATTTAAAGAGCTCTGTTTTATAGACCAGTAAAGTTACAAAAGCCAAAAACTAGGTCAAGAATTTTATGTTTACCAACAGCGACCCACTTGGTAACTTGAGTAGATATAATAGGACAATATGACCCCACTTTCGGCGTTTTAGAGGCACTTTTAGGGCACTTTTTATAGGGGAAAAATGAGAAAAAAATGGAAGAGCTTTTTTTGGCCACTTTTTTTAAAGATCCAGCTCTCGACCTATACACCCCTATATAAATTTTCTACTTTTGTTAATACTAAAAATCACGTCTGGAATATGGCTCATTTTTTGGCCACTTTTTTAAAAGACCTGGATCTCGTCCAATACAAGCCTATAAATGTTCAAACTCTATTAAAATTTCAAATCCACATCCATTCCCATGTATATTTTCAAAATCATGTGAGGTTTGTGCGTGAACTCGGGCATGCTTATGGCTATGCGTAAACTATGCCTGACTCAAATGAATGACTGTGAGTGTAACCTAATGACCCCAATCAAAACCAATTGTCAACATTCTCTGCCTGTCTGGCGCCAGTCTGTCTGGGGCAGGTTTAGACAATTGCCAAATATGTTTGATTGATTGACCTCAATTATTCAATTGTTCAATTTCAGTTTGTTCAATTTCCATTGTTAAGTTCTAAATTAATTTAGACAATTTTGTGGTATATAAGGGGGGCATTCTACGGAATCATCACTAACTCTTCCACCTGGATCTTCTTGTTATGGTAAGTCTTTGACATCTAAGCTAGACTAATGTAATATGTTGTCGCGTGTCGGGTCATGGGATCAATTGGTGATGTAATTGATGCTTGTAGGCTACTCATACTCTGTATTTCTTTTAACTTAGGAGTGTAGCTAATTTCCCGAGTCCATTTTTAAAAACTTAGCCGAATTGAGTCACTAAGGAACTTATAAAAATGTATATAAATCTATTTTTAAACACTTAGAGTATTTTGAACAGTCACTAAGGAACTTAAAATGTATATAAGTCTATTTTAAAAAACTTAGCCAAATTCACTCATGAGGGGGACTTTGAGTCAAAAGTTTGCACAAGTTATTATTTAAAAACTTAGCCAAACTTCACGCACTGGGGAACTTTGAGTCAAAATGTGTACAAGTTATTATTAAAAAACTTAGCCGAATTATACTCACTATATAATTTTGTCAAGTCCCTTTTAACATAGGTAACATAGTCTTCTCTATAACTAACACTCACTCTGTATATATGTAGACTCAGTATTCTGAATTGCTAAAAAGTATTTTTATTTAAGATTTTGGATTTAGTTTTGATTTAGAAAATTACAATTGCCAAATCTTATTGTATTAAATTGTTTTGAATATTAAAATTTAAAATTTTGATTTAAATTATTATTTCCCATTAATTGAAATTGTCTAAAATGTAATTTCCACCATATAGAACATGCTAACTTAGTTTTTTTAGTTACATGTCAACTGTGTGCTGCTTCTCTATCCAAAAAAGTAACTTATTTTGTTATTACTATTTTTAAGTGAGTCAAAAATATATACAAGTTATTTTTTAAAACTTAGCCAAATTCACTCACGGGGGAACTTTGAGTCAAAAGTTTGTACACGTTATTTTTTTAAAACTTAGCCAAATTTACTCACGGGGGGAACTTTGAGTCAAAAGTGTGCACAAGTTATTATTTAAAAACTTAGCCAAACTCACTCACGGGGGGACTTTGAGTCAAAAGTGTGCACAAGTTATTATTTAAAAACATAGCCAAATTTTATGCACCGGGGGACTTTGAGTCTAAAGTGTGTACAAGTTATTATTTAAAAACTTAGCTGAATTTATACTATATAATTTTGTCAAGTCCCCTTTAAAATAGGTAACACTCACTCTGTATATATGTAGACTCAGCAATCTGAATTGCTAAAAAGTATTTTTTATTTAAGATTTTGGATTTAGTTTTGATTTAGAAAATTACAATTGCCAAATCTTATTGTATGAAATTGTTTTGAATATTAAAATATAAAATTCTAATTCAAATTATTATTTCTCATTAATTGAAATTGTCAAAATGTAATTTCTACTATATAGAAGATGCCAACCTATTTTTTAATTACATATATAAAAATGAAGACTACATGTCAACATTGTTTTGCATCGCTCTCCAAAAAAAGCAACCTGATTCGCCACTACAAGGTAATACATAAAATGAAGGTGAAACTGTGCAAAGTTTGTGATATAATCTGTGATAATAACATGGCTCTAAAATCTCATATATTACAAACTCATAAGACTTGTAATTTCTGTAAAAGAAATGTTGTTGGTCATTTTAAAAGACACATCAATTCTTGTAACAAATGTCCATATACAATGATTAAATTTGTTGGTGAATCGATTAAAACTGAACTTAAAAGTACTCTTCAGTCTTGTCCTCTACCGATAAAATGGACTTTAGTAAGGAGAATCAAATTTATAAAATATACAATAGATCAAAATGGAAAATTAGTTAATGAGAAAGAATGTATTGCAGATTTTAGAAGCCTTACTACCTTAACCATTGAGAAGAGAGATTTAAAGCCTCAAATTGAAAATGCTCTTTTAAAGATTGATGCTTCCATACACAAATATCAAGCCGAAGGCAGTGGATGGATTTATGACCATACTAAATATTGGCAGTTGCACGTTTACAAGTATAAGCCCCTAACTCCAAAGTCATATATCCCCACACCAAAAAGTATTAAATTGACAAAAGCAGTTTTAAATATAAAGAATGTTGATAATAAATGCTTCCTTTGGTCAATTTTAGCAGCTTTACATCCAAGGAATGCTAAACATGCTGAAAGGGTATCGAAATATGCACCCTATGAAAATCAGTTAAATATGACAAACATAAAGTATCCTGTTAAAATATCTGATATAGATAAATTTGAAAGACAAAATAATATAAGTGTTAATGTATTTGGAGTTGAAGACCAAAAATTTATATATCCATTAAGAAGAACCAAACTGAATAGTAATGCTCACATAGATCTATTATTATTACTACAAGGTCGTAAATCACATTACTGTTTAATTCGTGATTTTGATAGGTTAATGCTACGGTCTACGAAACAAGACCACAAGAAGTATTTTTGCAAGTTTTGTTTACAACATTTTTACACCAAAGATAAATTAGAATGTCATATAACATATTGTAAGAACTTTGATGCACAAAGAGTGGAAATGTCTAAACAAGATACATTACAATTTAAAAATTATAAATATCAACTTAAAGCCCCATTTGTGATTTATGCTGATTTTGAGTGCTTTATAAACTCCAATATACATATTCCATCGGGATTTGCATTTGTCGTAGTAAAAGATTCTAAGATTATTTCTGAAGAGTTATATAGTGGTGCAAATGTTATGGATGTGTTTTTTGAAAGATTATTTGAGACTTATGATTTTATTAAAAGTCAAATGGCGATATATATTCCCCTTGTAATGACTCCTGAGCAAGAGGCATCTTTCCAAAACTCAACACATTGTCATATTTGTGAAAAGCCTCTATATTTTGATAGGGTACGAGAACATTGTCATTCAAATGGCCAATACCGTGGAGCTGCCCACAATGATTGTAATTTAAACTATAAAGTAACAAAGAAAATACCAGTATTCTTCCATAACTTGAAAAATTACGATGGACATTTAATAATGCAACACTTGGGAAAATATAATCGTAAATTAAATTGCATAGCCAAAGATATGGAAAAGTACATTTCATTCTCTGTTGATGATTTAGTATTTTTAGATTCCTATAACTTTCTGTCCCTTCCATTATACAAATTAGCTTCCAATTTAAATACATTTAGATTTATAGACAATCCACTACTACAACGCAAAGGCGTATTTCCCTATGAATATATGACAGGACCAGATAAGTTTGCAGAGTCTCTACCTCCAATTGAAAAATTTTACAGTACTTTAACTAAAGAACATATCTCTCCCATCGAATATGAACATGCAAAACATATCTGGACCCATTTTAATATACATAATTTACAAGAATATCATGATTTATATTTTAAAACAGATGTATTGCTACTGGCTGATGTGTTTGAGACATTTAGAGACCTGTGTTTAAAGGATTACAAACTTGACCCCGTACACATGTATTCACTTCCAGGACTAACATGGGAAGCCTGTCTTAGAATGACTGGCATAAAATTACAATTATTTCAAGATATTGACATGCATTTGTTCATAGAAAGTGCAATCAGAGGAGGAGTCAGTATGATTTCCACACGTTACGCTAAAGCCAATAATAGATATATGGGTGAACATTATGACCCCAAACAAGAGAGTGTGTATTTAGTATATTTAGATTGTAACTCGCTATACTCCACAGCTATGTGTGAGACACTACCCGTGGATGGATTTCGTTGGACGAATGAGATAGACTACAAAATATACAAAAACAATCAAAATGATGAGTTTGGATACATTTTAGAAGTTGATTTAAAATATGATAAAAGCTTACATGATTTACATAATGACTATCCATTAGCACCTGAGAAAATGAATGGCAAATTAATACCTAATTTAAATGACAAAACTAAATATATTTTACATTATAAAGCATTACAAAAATATGAAGAATTGGGTTTGATTGTTACAAAATACCATAGAATTTTAAAATTTAGACAGTCTAAATGGCTTGCGCCCTATATTAATTTTAATATTGAAAAACGCAAATGTGCTAAAAATGATTTTGAAAAAGACTTTTACAAATTGTTAAATAATAGTCTCTTTGGTCGAACAATTATGAACCAACGCAAGTTTCGTGATATATATCTCAAGGATGAGTCACTATTAACTAAATATGTCACTAATCCAAGGTTCGACTGTAGCAAAAAGTTCGATAACAATTTACATGCTATACATTTAAATAAATTAGTTGTAAAGTTTAATAAGCCGATATATTTAGGAATGACCATTTTAGATATCAGTAAAGTAATAATGTATGATTTCCACTATAATTATATGTCAAAATTTAAGAACAAAAGATTTCTTATGACAGATACAGATTCTTTAATGTATTCTATAGTTACAGAGGACTTTTACAAGGAAATAGAATGTGACTTGCACTTTTTTGATACCTCTGGATATAGTAAAGACCATTTCTTATACTCTGATAAAAATAAAAAAGTCACTGGCAAGTTTAAAGACGAATTAGATGGTCATATTATGTATGAATATTGTGGTTTAAGACCAAAGTTATATTCTTATATTCCTCTAAAATGGTTATATGAAGAAGACAAGCAAGCTTTAGAGGTCAAAAAAGCTAAAGGAGCTGATGGTGCTACAGTTAAACATCTCCTCAGACATCAACATTATTTAAACTGTCTTGCAACTGGGCAAGATTATCATGAGAATGTGACAAGAATTAAATCTACAAATCATCATCTTCAAACCTTAACTATGAATAAGAAAGTACTATCGTTTGACGATGACAAGAGGTTTATTCTGGAAGATGGCATCAATACTCTTGCGCTTGGTCATTATAAAATTGATCAAACATAAATCTATATTTGCCATTATTCTTTGACCTTTCTTTGTCTATTACAAAAAAGCCATATTTAGTTTTATCCCAACATTGATGACAGAGATTTCTAAATTGGTTAAATGAAAAGTCATTACCAACATGATTGTTATATACATGTTTTAAATTTAAATCATCTTGTTTAAATAATATTAGGAAATTTACATTATCACGTAAATGTTTATGTACTTTGCTGTAAGATTGACACAAGTAAAAACAGTTAATATTTTTATGTCGACCCATTGAAAAAAATTGTGTAATATTTTGACTATTTATGTCATCAAATACAACAACTGACTGTGATTTTACATCATTTGGTGTGATTTCACAGTCAGTAAACGTGTGTAATTTCACTTCGTCACACAAACTAAATATTTCAATTATTTTTTTATATTTTTCTTGTTCTAAAGATTTAGATATTAAATATAAGTTTGTAAATTTTAATCCTTCCTTTTTCACAATTAAATTGTAAATTACAACCGTCTTCCCACTTCCACTTGGACCACAAATAACACATCGAATATTGGTAGGAAATAGACCCAACTTCTTTGGTATATTTTCCTTAGTATGTACTATTTTAAATTTATGTTTTTGTTGAATAAAAGACATTTTTTATATAATAAAAATGGTGAAAAATAATAAGAAAACATGTAAAAAGGGCAAAGGTTTATTCTTAAAGCCTTACAGGGGTCGAGGGTTATTGAATACTCTTATAAATAATCTTCCATTTCCACTTCACATACCATCATATCGGTACTGTGGACCTGGAACGAATATACGTCAAAATTTAGCCAAAAATGTACCTCCAAAAAATAAGCTAGACTCTTATTGTAAAGAGCATGACATATTCTACATGAATAATCCCGATACCGCTGCTCGGAACAAAGCAGACATGAGATTAGCAGACTTAGCTTGGACTAGAGTAACGGCAAATGACGCAAATCTTGCTGAAAGAGCTGCAGCTTATGCGGTGACAAATTTGATGAAGGCAAAAGCAAAAATGGGAATGGGATTAAAATTTAATAAAAAAGATGGACAACTACCAGCTGTTAGAGGCCGCAAAAGACGTGCCTCACTTCCGGGGGGTGTACCTAAAAAACGAGCTAAAAAATCTAACACCAAAAGTAAAAGAGTGCGGAATAGTTAATTTAGACAGTTCATCTGGCACACATTGGACAGCATATCGTAAAAATAAAGATATTGTAATTTATTTTGACCCATTTGGAATCCAACCTCCAAAAGAAGTAATTAAATATTTTGAGGGACATAAAATATTCTATACAACCGATCAAATACAAGATTTAAATAGTTCTATTTGTGGAATTTTATGTTTATCATTCATAAAAAATTTTTGTTTATAAAAATGGATTCATTTACTATAACATTTTCGGGTACAGAGCCAGAGCTAAAGTCAGTGTTCTTTCCTCCCATAGAATTAAATGATGATTATGTAATTGGATTAGTAGATTTTCAAAGTTATAATTCTATATTTAATGTAAAAAAACCACTTAATACTTTAACATATTACAAAGTAGAGAAAAAAACATTACCAAAGGGAGAGATCTTAGTTGATGATTTAAACCAGTTATTAGATGGTAAACTTAAAGTTATAATACATAAGAATGGAGAAGCATTAATTAATACTAAAGTCAAACTTTTATTCAAAGGGCTTATTCCAAAATTAAATCAACTTAAAGGCAACAAATTAACCATTGAAGAAGGTGATGATGTTTTCTATTATGACCACAAAGCTCCAGTTACAATAGAAATTTCTGAAGGAACATATGAGGTGGTTGAGCTTGCAAAGGAAATTCAAAAGCAAATCCCAGACTTTTTCCTTACAGCTAATAATAAAACTATGAAAGCGACATTACTTTCTAGCCACGTGTTTGATTTTACAAAACCATGTTTAGGGTCTGTTTTATTGGGATTTAAAGGTGTTTCTACTCCTGGTGTTCAGTTTGAATCTACAAATAAAATAAACATTAATAATGTAAATGTGATTAGAGTAAAATGTAATATTGCAAACGGGTCCTATTTAAACGGAAACAAATCACACACCATACATAGCTTTTATCCAGAAGCTCCTCCTGGCTACAAAATTATTGAAGTTCCAAGAAATATTATATATTTTCCTGTAAATAAGAGAAGTTTAGATGTTGTCAGTATTACATTTGCCGATCAGCATGACAAGGCAATTGACTTTAATGGAGAAGAAACTACAATTACTTGTCATATAAAAAAGATATGAGAATTTATAAGAATTTATCTATAAGTGTACAAAATGCTAGGTTCCTACGATCAATAGGACTAAAGTTAAAATTTTCTATTAATAAAAATGGAAGATTTTCTAGACGTTACAGGGAAATCCCAATTCGACGATAGTGTGGTTAAAATTACAAATCACTCCTATGTTCCCCACAACACTTTAGCAATAAATAATTCCGATGAAATTCGAATATGTATTAATAATCAAGATTTGCTAACTCTCCCGTGTAGGAGTTATCTGTATATTAAGGGAGAAATTGAAAATCATGATAAAGGTCATTTTATAAATAATGCATTTGCATTCTTATTTGATGAAATTAGATATGAAGTCGCAGGTAAAGAAATAGACATTGTAAGAAACCCAGGAATTTCTAGTCTTATGAAAATATTGAGCTCTTACAATAAAACTACTAAATTGTCAAATGTGGCATTTGATTCTGACACGAATTTAAAAGAGTTCCATAAAAGTGGCAAGTTTAGTACTTGTTTGCCATTAGAACTGTTAATGGGTGTATTTGAGGATTTTAATAAGGTATTAGTAAATGTCAAACAAGAATTGGTGTTGAAAAGATCCAAAAATGATTTGAATTGTATATTAACAACCACTAGTGCTCCAGCCAGTGGTACTGCTGATATGATTCCTAAAATTACACTTAACTCAATTCAATGGGTGATGCCACATGTGATACCATCAGATGGGGAGAAGTTACAATTACAAAAGATGTTATTGCAAAATAAAAATTTGCAAATTGCATTTAGAAGTTTAGAGCTGCATGAACTTCCATCATATCCCAATACTACAAGACATACATGGTCAGTAAAGACATCTTCAAGTTTGGAGAAGCCTAGGTATATTATATTTGGTTTCCAAACAGCTAGGGATAATAGTGCACGAAAAAGAACTGATGAATTTGATCACTGTAAGTTAAAAAATCTCAAAGTATTTCTAAACTCTGAATATTATCCTTATAGTGATTTAAATCTCGACTTTGAAAATGGAGATGTCTCTAAAGCTTATGAGATGTTTATGAGGTTTAGAGAGACTTACTATAATACTATCCCAGATCCTATGATTAGTAGGGCTGAGTTTATGAAGAAATATCCACTAATTGTAATAGACTGTTCTAGACAGAACGAAACAGTGAAGGAAGGAATTGTTGATATTAAATTAGAGATTGAAACTGCAGAAAATGTGCCAGCAAATACATCTGCATATTGTTTGATAATACATGATAAAGTGTTTGAGTACAATCCTTTGTCAAATGAGATAAATAAAATGTAAATAAAAGATGAAAAACATTCAACAAGAATTGGTTGACTCTGCAAATCAAATACGAGAGAAATATAGAGCTTTAAAACGTGGCAAGTTTCTAGAGGCTGAAGAGAGGTTCCAAACATTCCAACCTTTAATAGAGCCATTACAAGAATTAAAAAAAATCGCCAAAACAGAGAGGCCTCGAATGGAGATTCTCCCAATGACTCCATCTAGAATACCAATAATACCAAGATTACAACCATTACAGCAATCCACCCCACAGAAATTAGATTTTGGTCTTTTAGCATCAGACTATTTAGGAAATTATCTCAGTAAAAGTAGTATGACAGACACTACATATGGTATTAGACGAGAAGCAAATAAATTTTTTATTGGAAATAAGGAAGTTGACATTGCCAATGATGATGTTACAATTGCAAATAAAACCTACAAGGGGACAAAAGGTTTGTGGCAATTGTTAACTTTAAAAGAACCTGAGGATTATACTCCGGCTGATTTGCAAAATTATAAAGAAATTTTGGAAGCTACAAATGGACATTTAAAGAGTTACAAAGATGGTGCACCAATTTCAAGTAATAGACATACTAAATATCTTAATATAATTAAACCTCTATTTAAGTCTGTTGGTGAAGGTTTGAGACAAGTGACTGGTAATAAAATAGACTATATTTATTGGGATGATCCTAATGAGCTTGTAGATAGGTTAAGACTTCTTTGGCTAAGTCGCCAAGCCGGTAACTCAGGAGTGGATAATGAAATAGATTCCATTATTGAGGAATTGAGAGAAAGTGGAATTATTTACTAAATAAAAATATGTTTATAGATAAATTTTATCGTTTATATAATCCATATAATAAGCCTGCAGAACCCAGGGCTAGTAGTGAACCTACTTTAAATTTACAAGACGATAGTTGGAATGGTTTAAACCGTAAAATTGGTAACGTTAAAGATGGGGAGTTTGTAGATGATGTATCAACTTTGGGACAGACATTAACTAGAAAAGGTGATGTCTTCTTACAAGGTAGAACTAAATATGAGTTTTTAGAATCTAAGAATAAAAATTGGAATGCTAAAAAACAGAAAATTACTAATGTGGAAAAGGGTGAAAGTTTAGATGATGTGCCCACTTTACAACAGACTTTAATACGAACAGATGGTGGTACATTTGTACAAGACAATAATAATTATGAATTTTTAGAATCAGAGAATGGTATTTGGAATGCTAAGAAACGGAAAATTACTAATGTAGAAAAGGGTGAAAGTTTAGATGATGTGCCCACTTTACAACAGACTTTAATACGAAAAGAAGATGGTAAATTTGTACAAGACGATAATAATTATGAATTTTTAGAATCAGAGAATGGTGTTTGGAATGCAAAGAAACAGAAAATTAGTAATTTGATGGAAGGTACAGATAGTAAAGATGCTGTGAATGTTTCACAAGTTCCAAAAATGGAAGCAGGCTATTGGAGTTTTAATAGTAAAAGGTTAGTACGTGTTAAACCTGCCATTGATGACACTGACTGTGTTATAAAAGAACAGACTATAACTTTTGATAAAAAAGAAAAATGTTGGGATGCCAAAAAACAATTTATAAGAAATCTACCAGAGGGGGAACATTTGGATGATATTTGTCTAATGTCACAATCTATGCATTACGATGGATCAAAATTTGTATATGGAGAAAAAAATTTTAATTTGATGGAATATAATCCTGATTTATTAGTTGCTGACCCCACATCTTTGAGTGGATTTAAGTATATAGATAATAGACCATATATACCAGAAAACTATGTATTTAAAAGAATGGAAGATAATCTATTGATTGGGGCTAATGGTGATGTATTTAGAGTTACAGGAAAGGATGATGTTATAAAAAATGAATGAAATTGCATACGAGCTTCATAAGCCTGCAAGAAAGAATTTCATTAGAAGGTCTTTCAAAGTATTAGGTATAAATGAAACCGTACAAATAGATTTAATTGATATGCAAAACTATGCTAGAGAAAATTCTGGCAATAAATATATTTTAACTTTAATAGATACATTTTCTAAAAAAGCTTATGCTGCTCCACTAAAGAATAAGACAGGGTTAGTGGTTACAGAAGCCATTAAAACCATTCTACCAAAGGGGGTTAAAAACATTCAATCTGACAATGGAAAAGAATTTTTTAATCAATATTTTAGCAAACTAATGAAAAAATTAAATATTAATCACTATCACACATTTTCTACAACTAAGGCTGCAATTGTGGAGAGGTTTCAGAGAACTTTAAAGAATTGGTTATATAGGGAATTTAGTGCTCAGGGGAGTTATAAATGGTTGGATTTACTTCCAAAGTTAATTCGAAAATATAATAATAAAGTGCATAGATCTATAGGAATGAAGCCTAACCAAGTAAATGTTAAGAATAGTAAATATGTACATGAGAGGTTGACTTCTAAAGTAGAGCAAGTTAAAAAGCCAAGATATAAGGTAGGTGATAGCGTAAGGATTTCCAAGTATAAACATGTTTTTAGTAAAGGTTATACTCCAAATTGGACAGGGGAACTATTTACAATAGCAGAAGTTAAGAATACAAAGCCTGTGACTTATATCTTGAAAGATGAAAATGGCAATATAATCAGGGGAGGCTTCTATACAGAGGAGTTGTTAAAGACCAAGTATAAGGACATGTATTTGGTAGAGAAGATAATTAGGAAAAAAGGTGATTCGTTGTATGTCAAATGGCTTGGGTTCCCAAGTAGCCAGAACTCATGGATTTCCACTAAGGATGTCCAAGGGAGCACGTCATAAGCCGGGAGCATGCCCGAGTTCACGCACAAACCTCACATGATTTTGAAAATATACATGGGAATGGATGTGGATTTGAAATTTTAATAGAGTTTGAACATTTATATAGGCTTGTATTGGACGAGATCCAGGTCTTTTAAAAAAGTGGCCAAAAAATGAGCCATATTCCAGACGTGATTTTTAGTATTAACAAAAGTAGAAAATTTATATAGGGGTGTATAGGTCGAGAGCTGGGTCTTTAAAAAAGTGGCCAAAAAAAGCTCTTCCATTTTTTTCTCATTTTTCCCTTATAAAAAGTGCCCTAAAAGTGCCTCTAAAACGCCGAAAGTGGGGTCATATTGTCCTATTGTATCTACTAACTTGTGCTAAATGATATACAAAAATATCATGTCGCTTAGTAAAAATACATACCGAGGGTATAACATTTACTACTTAACACAAGTAAATAATTTTATCGAAACGCTCTATGCTGCAATAGTACGAATTATAATATTCCAATGAAAACAAGTTTTATGAAGTTTCAAGAAGAGGATTTACGATAATATTATTGATATCCTGGTTCTAGTTTATGATTCAAGTCTGATTTAATAAATTAGGTGAACACTATCGAAATCGATGGTTTCTTTCAGAGTTTATGGATATACAACTAACTCAGTTAAATAGAGCAACATTATAAAAATATAAAAAAGTAAATTTATTTAATGGGTAAAAATAAATGGTAGAACAATAACGACCATTGCGTGGAATGGTCATAAAATGTGGTTGATCATTTCATGGCATACAATATTTCCAGCATTGCATCATCATACAGCGGTTCAATCCCATTTTAGAAAATCCTTCAGATAGTATTCGAATCATAACGGTGGAGCATCATTGTTGGTAAATACAATTAATATAAGTAGGCAGATTCAATTACTTTATACATGATCAAATTTTTCTGTTTGCCCTGAAGCAGTAGCAACCTTACTTCAAATAGAGGTTTACTCTCAATCTTTAACAGTTTGATTTCTTTCCTCTCCACCTCAGTCATAATCCTGTTCTGCTGCGTTAATGGATTAACCTCTAGTACCATTTTGTGAGATTTGGCCATGAAGTTACTGTTTAAGTTGAGATTCCATGACATGCGTATTGCGGATGTTAGCTGTCTCAACTTTATTGCTTACATAAAGTTATGAATATAATTTATCTTTGGTATTTTCTGAGTGGAGTGAATCGTACTTGTAGTGAACCAAATCCAGAAAATTAATCTTGAACTGTAAGGGGCAATGCCTAAAGGGTACCACAGCTTTGTTGGCAAAAATTATGCAAATGCAATAAAAGTTTTGCATTTCCAAAATTTACATGGATAGCGACGTTTAGATACGATTTTGTTAATCAAAATCTCGAATAAGGGATGATGGGATGTGTTTCAAGGAAGCATTACTTTCCTTAGTTTTATAAAGGAGTTCATATAGGAGCAATAACCTTTTTTAGAATTAGAAGAAGAAGAAACTATCGACCAAAAAGCATTGTATGACATATTATAAATGTCGCTATCCAAGTACGTTTGGTAGGTCTGGTCTTTACCATAGTAACCTTTTGAGTTTGAGATTTTTTAAATACCTATCTAGGTGAGATTACATTTTTTTTTTTTTTTTTTTTGCTACCAGACACACTTTCAACGTATGTTTTTAAACATTCCGTTACTGGGGTTTTTCGAGTAATGCATTACCAAAAAGTAATTTGGCATTACTTTTTGTGTTAATCTAATATAATAAGAACTGGAACTCTAAAATAAAATTTAAAATGTTGTGTTCTCTAAGAGATTTAGATTCTCAAAGTATGCTTATGTTTTCATCAAGGTGATTGTATACAGCTTAAGCCCCGTGAAATCTTCAGTAAAATGCAACCTTTCTGCTTGAAGACACTTTCATTCCCAAATCCTGTACTCGGTTCTGCAAGGAAATATAAATAAATACAAATTATAAAAATGTATTCAATCAAAATTAATGGAAATTTAATTCTCCAAAACATAGACACAGGTCATATTGGCAACGTACACTTCTGCACTTGCATATTTTTTTGATGTATGACACAATCGAACAGTTATTGCAAAATCATAAACATGTTTGCCAATGATCTCAAAAATCTATTATGTTCTGTCTTGAATTTTATAAATTATAAATGAAAGGGGTGGAAAAGCAGACTCAATGGTTTAGAAAAAGATAACTAGAATAATTGACTGTTCCTTTGATATTGATATAAATCTAGTGTTAACATTTTATGTTTTAAACAGACGAATTTACTGAGCCAATGGAGTTTAAAAATGTATGCGACGTAAGCTTCCTAATTGGCACCAGCAAACTTGGTTATACTCCTTCTTAAAAGTTAAAATACTCACATTTCAAATGTTTGTCAATATTATATAACAAGCGAGACAAGATGATTGGCTAAGAGTTTACATTTTAGTTTTATTACATTTATAATGCTTTGCTTCTTTAAATTACAAATATAATGTATGTCCATGAACAAATAAATTGAAATTAGTAATTTATAAAAAAGGTTATGCATGTCTATGTTGTAAATGAGATAAATGTTAACTATGTTAACTAAATGTATTTTATCAATCATAAATGTTGTGTGGTCTGTTCTTCCGTAAAAAGAATATTTGTAGAAAACTAAAATAATAATAATAATTTTCGGGATGTTCTAGCTCAATTCTGTGCAATGATTTTTTAAGGTCTCCTTCCAATTTATTACAGACCTAATCTGCAATTATACAACCTTATCATTTCTTTTCATTTTATGTTGTACTGTTGTAGGTGAATTGGTTAAATAATTCAAGCCTTAATCTAGAAAGTAAATCATATAGTAATTTAAAAATATGTTAAAAAAATATTCTGTAGGTCTAATAAAGAGAACAATTTTTGTTCGAGACGGTGTTAGTTTATATTATTTGCCGGAATGATTTATAAATAGGTTTAAACAACGTGTTTTTAGTTTTTTTTTTCAAAAGTTATCCTATATATTCTTCATATTTTTAAAGACAAATACAGCTTATCCAACTGATATACATAGTATGTTAGTATATTGTAAAATAGTGGTTTAGTAAAAAAACTATTCTAACAAGGTATTAATTTATTCTTAAGTGTAAACATAGCATAATCCCAACACGAGCTTGCGATTACGCTAAAATAAACAAAGCCTTTCCACTCAAAATGAGCAACATGTTCACTTGTATGATGCGATTATGAATATCTTTATTTTCATTTTACATTATTTAAATATTTAATTTATTTGTTAAGCTGACTAACAACGAAACAATATAAAACTCAACAAGCATTCACCTATACTAAAAACAGTTTGTTTTTAAATCCATAGTTTCAAAGGGTATTAATAATTACCTAAAACGAGTTATTGGATTATCATAAAATGTGTTATAACAATTATCAAGAAAAATTCGTAGACAGTTGTAAGACTGTAGATTTGATTGGGGAAAAAATCGAGATATTGTTCTTACTATTTCTTTCACAAACAATATTACTAGCTAACGCTTCAAGATATACTGTATATTAGAAGGCGGTTTTAAAACCAAGTTGTAAAATACACAATCCATTATTAAAAATTATCTCAAATGTCTATACAGCCCAACAAATCATCAACAGTTAAGGTTGAAGTCATGATTGCTCCAGGACCATTGTTGTACTTGTCTCAAACTTGGCTAATGGCAAGACCGTGCTTGGACAACTCAAACAGATTCTATCAGGAGAGTTCAAACTCGGGATGAGGAGTTGATTGTGTAATCTGATGGTGTCAACTCATAAAATCTAAGGAATTTTCTCATAGATATTACTGGTTCTTTGGAGGATAGTGGTAAAAATATACTCAACATAGGAATTATTTCGTGATCATTTTAGTGTGCGAGGAAAATCTTTTGGGTTTACATTTAGCGAAATGCAGATACGAGAATAAAATAGTTAAGTATTGGTCTTAGCAAAATATATGTCTGAATAAGAACCAAAGTTTGAGGTCTTTTTTAAATCTCATCAAAACCATAGCATTTTATGTCAATAATGGGATTTTAGTTCCCTAAGCAAAGCATGAAAAAGCAGTATAGTCCATTATTATCTTAGGCAATATTGGATACATATTTGCATAATATTTCCATATCCAATATAAAGGCAAAGCTATTCCAAATTCATCCAATTCATCAACCAACGACATCTACCCTTTTCCGATCAAAAGCTATGTTTGATTAATGAATCTACTTTGTCCGTTTTGATGTGAAGGTTAGTTTCCTATGAAAAAAATGATCACCTTAACAACCACAATAGAATTTTTTTTCAAATTCACAGAAGCTTCGATATATATTTCTTTTTGCACTTAAACCTATGTATTAATAGAAAATAAAAATCGTTTAACCGGTAAAAAAAAATTTAAATTTATAAATAATAGTTCTAGTTTAGTTTAAATATACATATTTCACTATAAAAAATTATACTTAAATAATTAAATGGCATTTTTACTCACTGCTATAACAATTTTATCACTTTAACCTGCATCAAATCGTCATTTATGGCACTGAGCAAATTTAAAAAAAAAACATCATTGAATAATGTAAATGACATTTTTTTCAACCAAAGAATCAAAACAATACACTGTTGAAAGCTAAAGATTTATTAACAGTTATAGAATGAATTTTATATCCTTCTATATTATATAAATGCACCTGGTAAACATATCTGAGAACATTGTTATATATGCTGAGTTGGTTACTTCTTTTAATCTATGGCTAACTTATACTGGTTTTAAATTGCCAGCTAGCTGTTAGCAAATGTTAATATTAATGTGTATTAGAATGCTTGATAATAATTATTAAAAACATGTTAATTAATTTTTATGAAAGAATTTTAACAAAAGTTAGTAGGGTTTATGTCGTTTTTTAAAGAAGATGTTAAATGGTTAAAATAAAATATTGTTATTCACTACTTTCACTGAATACTCAATATTTTTGTCAGTTTTATTCGTAACAGACATATTGATATGTATTAGATTGTACAGTTTTCAAACTGTTTTCAACTCACAAAGAAAAGTTTTATAATTATTAAATTAGTATTGTAAATATTCTAGACCTCAGTTTATGCCCGGAAACCAACCACGTTATAGTCAATAAATCACGTGACGTTTTGGTCTTTAACATCACATCATCTTACCAAGTAATATTGAATCGATATTATTTTCAGACACGCTGTTACTTTATAATAAACGATACATGTAACTTTTACTTAACCACCATTATTTCGTAATTTTACTTGTTGTTGACTTTTTGGGTGTGTAAGAAAGTGTGTAAAGATACACAATATTTATGAGGCTATACCAATACACTAAAAAGTAAGATTTTTAGCAATAACACTCTCGATAGTGGTGGATTTTTATATAAGTGGTTTCTCGGTACCGATAAATTTCCCTTTAAGGGCCACGAACTTTGTAATATACAAATTGTTGGAGTTTGTGCATATGTAGGCCACTTAGTCACTAAGTTATTTTATAAAATATCCTGCTCAAAACTATCGTATTTTATTTTTAATAAAACTTGATAGGGAATTATCATACATTTTATAGTCAATATAAATTCATACTTAACGTTAATTGAAACACCTGAGGTGGTTCCTTTTTAAAGTAATTTATCAGATGCTTTGTTTATCAAAGTACTTTACCAATAATACTGTATAGTTAATGTCTCAATCTTTATATGGGTGACCTTAAACGATAATGTTTACAGTCATAAGCATCGATATGTACTAGTTATATATCGATGGTCATAAGTCATCAATTAGTTTTATATCATTATATTAAAGATTCTTTTTATACTTATATGATTTTCTTGTAAGAAATGTGAACCTAATTTTAAATTATTTTTTCGTGTACGGACATTACACTTGTACTAAAAGTCTGAACGCTCTTTTTAGTAAGTTACAATAATTTAAATCAGAGTATTTTATCATGTAAATGACACATTTAGCTACTAACATTATGATTTCTTCCAAGTAGAAATAACAATAATTACGGAGCCCGTATAAAACCAGACCTAAGTAACGAGGCCAGCTGCAAAGCACGACTAGCAAAACAAGAGATAACCTAATCAATCGCTTCCTTTGAGTCACTTAAAACATTCAACTTAGTTATCTGCTTCTTGGAAATTTCATATAATTCAACTTAATAAATTGAAAAACTAGAGAGTGCTTTAAGCTGGTATTTAAAACGTTTTAAAACGAGTGGCTCCCGAGCAAATTCTTGCATATTATTCTCTGCGTTATATTCCATAGCTTTGTTTTATTCAAAATCTTGAAGCTTATGTGGTATACAGAATGGATTTTGCACTAATAACTGAAGTTAGGAAAAAAACAACTGAAAACAATTATTATATTTGTCTAAGAAACCATTTGCGATCATACCCATTAACCGATAACATGGTTAGAGTAAAATTTAACAAGGCAAAGACATTGTGAACGTATATTCTAAATTTTTCCCGTCCATAAGACTTTTTAATTTTAAAAGCCTTGCAAAAATTTTCATGTATCGTACACTACATGTGAATTTTTTATGCGTTTCGACATTTCTACTAGTTTAACCATTCACCATCCTATATTTAATGCGGCTTTAGTTTTTTAAATACTAAAACATAATGAATCACTATAGCCCAATTTTTCCATTATTAGTTTAATGTTATTATGTTTGTATAAACAAATATATTGTAGTAAACTATTAAACATCAAACAAAATCAGGTACCACTTTATAGCTTAAAGTGGTATATGAATGTGAGATGCAAGCAAAGAGAGCAGAAATGGCATTGTTTGAGCACGGGACATTAACCAGTTTAATGACTTGTGTATAGGAAGAGAATGTGTGACTTTTGTCTCTCAGGCTACAAACAAAAGGAATAATACAGGACAAACATTAAGCGACCTGGAATACGCGAGAGCTTGAAAAGGCTTAATATTTTTAATATTATCAACATCGTATATCGATAAGGCTCGGGTACCCAGCTTATAGCTGTAAAGAAAACTGGTACAAAATCATTCTATCCTAATCCACAATTGAGAGATTCTGTGATATTATTTTTTTATTTTGCTATATGCCGAAGGTTTGTAGTTTGTAAATATATTTTATATGCGTAAAGTATAAAAGGATCTTAACTTCTCTGTTAATTAATACAAAATAATATTTAGTTTTTAAATATAATTAAATAACTACATTCTATAATTGTCAGTATCTAAAAAACCAACACATTATTATCATTTTGAAATAAATATACTTTGTGTAAAATATGGCAAAGTGCATAATGAAATGTTGGAATGAACATCGAACTATGCGCAGAGCAGCTTCGTGTTATAATTGTTTAATAAAGAATTTGACTATTTTGCCATGATTTAAAAAGTCTTTCCAAAGATTTTTGTTACTTTATCAATTACCATAGTTTAATTTGTCTCAAACAAAAAAACAATTTTAGTAATACCATTTGACTTGATGTCTGTCTGACGACTTAAGCACGCAATAACATCCCTACCATAAATTACAGCCAGGTCTATTAGTCATTAACAAATGTAATACATTTATTTACACCAGTAATCGAAAGTCATACAGTACTGTGTTCATTACAAATTATCATATCCTAAAACATATTAATGGTGTTAAGTAATCTCTAGTCAGAATATTTTATACATTGATCTTAAAAAACATAAAATTTTACTAAAACTTGAGTTATAAATTATTATTTTTTACTAACCTGGTGGAAAAGTAACAAAAACTATTTTACACTGTTAAGAACCGAATTCTTATTGAAAAATAATTCTAATAAATCTAAAGAATGTTATAGGGTTGTTCAAAGACATCTGTTGGCTCCAACACCGAAAACAACGAGTAAATAATTTCTTAGAACTTTACGGTTAGGTATTCAAAACATAAGCATTTTTGGGTAAAATTATAATAAAATTGCATTTCACTATTTCGTTGATTGTTATTAGAATGACAATTGCAACTTATACAAAGTTATAATTTCATAACAAACATCTTACTTACCTGCTAGTTATAGTTAAAACATGAGAGTTTATGGTGTGTGACAACGCTCACTTTTGACGAAGGAAAGTCAAAAGCAAAAAATTATTTGTTAAAACACACATAACTTGTATGCGTTTTGTTAGCTAGGGGAATGGAATATCACCACGTCGAACTTTTCCAATCTCGTGTTTTGGGCTGTTCCAGTTATTTTCCGAAAATGCATTTACAAAATATGCTGCAGGTTTTTTTTCTAGGGAAATAAATGTAAAAAACGACATACAGTAATTTAGTAGATTTGATTCCATGGCATAAATACTTCAAGAACCTTTAGTATTGAGGGAAAGAAATCAAATATACAGTACGTGTTATATTCAACGAAGTACAAACGAATTCACTGTGAATATTTTGTTTTGGCAAAAGTTTGGTATAGGCTGGCCCTCTCAATTTAAATAAATATATATCTTGTTATATCCTATCCCTAGTAAGTATTATGCTTTTTTATTTTAAACAAAAAATATAAAATGTATCTTGGAGAACTTATAGTTGTAACTCATATGTTTTTATCATATAACATGTTTAAGGTTTATTTAATAGATATAAATATTCATTTTTACATGGTTATAACGGACTCAGTGCAGGTAAATATACATTTACACACAACAGGTTAGGTAAAGTTATTGTTACGTTCTCGTGATATAATTTATACTTAGGCCAGTAAAACTGTTAAATTACTCATCTATTATTTTTCCAATGCTGCAATTGTATCTAGTGATGTATAAACAGGGCTATTCCAATTTTACCTTATTGTTTAATTAACGAGCTTGGATTCATTATAAATATGGTTGTCAAAATAACATATTCTTAATTATAATTCTAATGTGTTTTATAGTACAATTGGTATTAGCAGTTAAATGCATAGTAGGTAATATTTTACAAAAGTAAAAATCGTAGACGTAAAACAACAACTATGTCATTCACTTGTTGGTCATGTAAATAAAAATATCCAAGCTGATAAATAACATAATTAATTAAGAGAATAAAAACGCCTTAAACTATCACTTTACAGGAATATATTTAAAACACCAAACAAGGGTTTATGTCAAGATTGGAATTCGAATAATCTAAGGAATTTAATCACGGTCTAGCTTAAGCAAATTACTGTTAACTATATGTTTTACGTTGTTGATTCGATTACCTTAAACTAATTTTAAAATAAATGTCATGTTTTTCTGTGTTAAGGGACTAACAATTTTGTAATTACTTAAAACTGCACATAGACCTGCATAATAAATGTAAATCATGAAATAGTACTAACAAACCTTAAAAAATCAAATGTAAAGGCTTACTAATTTCAGCATTTCTTATAGAAAAGGTTTCTTAAAAACCGTAGCAAAATTTAGCTGAATGTTATATATGTATAAATGTGAAAAGTTAATTTTATGTAAAACAGTATAAGTAAAAGTGTTAAGTATAAGCTATAGTAAAAAAAGTATTTCTTTTGCAATATAAAAAAAATAATGGCCAAATGACCAATGGTTTTTAAATAATGTTTTTTTTGCCATACTGAAATATATTTTATTAATCTGCTGTGGATTTGAGAACGAAATATATCCTTTATTTGGCCATAACGGTACGAGGCATGTTGAAAGTGTCCATACTGAACAAGAACCCAAAGGATAGGGAACTTAATTTTTCAATAAAAATAGGGACATCACGAATTTTCCTCATGATTCGCACGTTATGTTACCTCCTTGTTTCTTATAGGAATAAAGTAAATTTTTTGCGGCATCGTACATCGCTCCGCTATCTAAAAAGCATCTTCTGGCCCATCTTTAAATGTAAGGCGAAGAAATTCAATTTCAGGAAGTCACCGACCTTAACCAGAGAAACTGGAAACAACTGTCAAATATACGGGGTTTGAGTGGAAATACTCAAACGGTATGTAATTTAGTATTAAGTTATTTGAATTTTACATTATAATTTACTTTGTAAAATAATCCTATTTAAAAACGTTGTTTATAACTTTTTATTTTGTAGTATAGTGCTTATAAAACACTACATTTGTTTATATTATTGTTGTAAAATGTTGTATATCTTCCTAAACAATATGTAAAATCATATAATCATGCCTAATCAACTTGCATGTGTTATATGTGGCCAAAAACTCTAACTGTCATTTCTGTTATGAAATCATGTTCTTTATAAACGTTTTCTGTTGTTTTATTTGATTAAGTCTGTACTAAAACTCTCGTATGGTTTTCACAATGCGAAACCAAGCTAAATTTCTGCATTTAGTAATGTAATAAATACTGGTATGTATTTGCACTAAATCATAAAACCTTTAAATTACATTAATCTACGTGCAGCATATGTTGTTAAAGAAATATAATCTTCAACATTATAACCATTCGTAAGTATGATTTTTATATTATGTTTCAATGTAATATTTTGAGGGTTAATAAGAGTGTTCTCTATTTAATCAATATGATTTGGTATACTAAATTAATAGTGTAAATATTTTTTGATTTATACCTGTGATAAATGATTTATAGCTTATTAAAACACATGTGAAATATACTTTACCTTTTATGAATAGCCAATATAACTCTTTGGAATCGTTTAGGCCTACTTCCATTTAGACTAATACTGATCGGCATAAAAAAGTGAAATAAATTATTTTTACCCTAAACAAAAACCAATGGTATTTTTTTCTTTTAACCATCGGGAGATGAAAACTGGGAAATCATTTCCTGGAACCAGATGAGTTATCAGAGAGAAACAACGACGAATGAGGCTACTCTGGGGTGTTGAACCTCCCATCTTCCACGTGTAGATTTATAAAAGTAAAAACGGATATTAAGTTGTTACGAAACAACAACTATTATTTAACATAAGCTGTTAATTACAGTTCCAACGGTTGTTTTTAAGTTTTTGAACGCGAATCGCTCTATACCATCCACAATCGAGTAGCCACAAAATGGTTATTACATTTAACAACGCAATTTTCCTTCAAACTAAAACTGCATTTTGTTAGCAGTGGTATACTACGTATTATTATTACTGTATGTATTTATAAAATATAATTAAAGCAACACAATTTGTATCTGTATGAAAGCCCCAAAGCAAAAATAACTATAAACGAGGAAATATTAATTTTACCGTTATGTTACTAAAATATATCATCACGGTTCAGAGCTGTGATACTTAACGCCTCACGTGTATATACAGACATATACAAAATATTTTTTTTAGAAACGTTTATCAGTCTAAAATAAACAAAAGATGTGCTACAAAGTATCAAAACCTATACAATTTAGGTTTTGTTTTATTTGAGTTAATTGTTTATATCTTGTTTTTCTAATGAATTTAAAAATCAGACTCTTTTGTTTTATCCGAATCAAATGCTCAAATTGTAAAAATTTGACAAAAGCTCGTAACGTCAAAGATAATGATCATTTTCAAACATACAATTACCAAATTCCAAATAGTTTAAATGCTTTAAAATAATAAATCTTAAACCTAATTTTGGTCAGTCATAGCAAACTTTTTTACTGTGTTAGAAAAGCAAATCTTAGTTGTGAAGGGCATGCGAAACAGGTTAACAATGTCATAAGGCTCTTTGCCAAATAGGAGAGCCTCTTGTGCCCTTAAGAGGGCACAAAGGACGTATACAATGTGTGTTTGGCCACTCTTCATTGTTATATTTCTCTTGCAACTCGCTGAGTACAACAAATCCAATTGGTTAGGGGTTTCCTGTTTGTTATTTGAATCACCGGGAAGGGGGAATTTCTTCGAATGTTTCTAGGCCTTTTTCTTACATTAAATCTTCAGGGTCAATACTTTTTTAAACTTGTCATCGATTGGAAGGATACAACTTTAAGTAGGAACTGGGTACTGGTTATTCACTTGTGTCCCAAAATATACGTATTTAAAAATTAAATAGTAAACTTAATGTCTATATTTGATAATAGCACAGATTGTTTCAAAACATACATAACAATCTTGTCTAGCTGAAAGCAAAACTTTGACTGATGATGGTTTTATAGGTTTTCAAATTGCAGAACTTGTTTCAAGATATTATGATGCTGTTTTATTCAACTGAGACAGGCGAAGAATTATCCACGTGAAAAAATCAGAAGAATCTTTCTATATTTTTTTGTATTTATATTAGTTACTAAGCGATTGGTGAAATTAATTTCAAAATATATCGATGAGAATCGACGATATGCTAGAGAAATATGTGCGCATTCAACACATTTTTAATTTTTAACACATAATTAATTCTGTTCACTAAATGTATTAGACACATCCATATGATTTGTATACTAATTTTTAATTGTTTTAATGCTGTAGTATATTATTTATATCATTTATTTTTTTAGACAATTGATATTTGTTTACGTTGCTTACACGGAAAAAAATCAACAATCGTAAGTGGTAGTAGCCTATACAACTTTTAAATATCTACAAACGAGGGTCCAAAAATAAATTTTATAAACGCATATAAAATTACTAATATTTGGTTTTAAATAAGTAACATAAACTACAGAGAAGTAAAAAAGATATCTCAGCGAAATGCCTGAGGGATGAACCACATAATTGGTTTTCGGAACCTTCCTATAACTTATATTGGAAGACACCAGAGATGAACATTGTGCTGACTGCATCTCACCAAAGTAATCACTACAAGTTTTATCATAAAAAACTAGCGACACCATAATTAAGTTTCCATTCAGATAATGATAATAATAGCGTAGAGACTGTGTACCAAAGTTGTAATTTTTTCTATAAAGTCTAGTTTGTTTACTCAGCAATGAAGAGTTTGAATTGAAAATGTTTAGCATATAGTATTCTAATGGTTACATTATACAGTCAATTTAAAAATAAGTTTTTATTATAATGTAGCATACCTAAATGTTAACATTAATGTTTTTAGTATCAAGATTGTGTAGCTAAACACGTTTTATAATAGTTCTAGTATATTTTGAGTACAGCATAAATTTTTATGGACTTACAGATTAATAAATACTTTTTTTGTGATTGCATTGGAATATTAAATTGTACAACAACATCTTATGCAGTACTTTCATGAAAAGCAACGTTTTAGGCAATGATATTTAAGTTCATAACGATCCTAAAATATTATAGAGCGAAGCCACATTTTTATTGAGGTAATGCATGTGTGTTACATTTAAACCTAAGCATATCCAAACAAGTTATGGACTATTTGCAAAAACAATTATTTTACAGGGTATAAATCTTTAGTAGACAAAATAATTAGTTTTTATTAGTGGAAGATATTTCCGTTCATTGTTGGCTAGATATTTTAATTTTAAGACAACATAGCGGTTAAGGAAGCAGTCTAAGGGATTCCACCAATATATTACAAACGTTTACTTAGTTTATTGCGGATATGCAGAAGCTTTCATACTGTTATTGTCTGTAATCTTGGATAATGGCTCAGATAAATGGAGTATGATGGTAAAGACCTCAATTTATAACTAATGTTATATGACGCGAGGATATATACATTTCGGAAATTATAAATTATTAGTTTAAAGAATTATTCATTAGATTTCATGTATCATAAAACTGGTGGTTCTATTCCACATGTTCTTAAATTACTTGAATTGTTTAACTAAGCTTTTTAAAATAAGTTATATGATATTAATACGTATGATTTGTATACGTATAGTAAGCGGTGAAGTTAAATACAAACTTAGAAACAAAATGCAATACAAACGAATTCAAAAAATATTATTGGTTCATGGGATTTAAAATTTTATAACTCTTACTTTTATATAGAACCTAGAAATATCTGTTGTTGCCTCTAGCAATATACTTATGTAAGTTTGAGAAATTATAGGGTTTTACGATACAAACCCGTTAAAATTTTATTTATAATCATCCGACATGTTAATGTGATGGTGAGACTTACGTGAATACCAGCATAACCACATTAACTATCGTTATTACTCAGAAACTGTTGAAAATGTGTCATGAACAAGTTAAGTAGTTAAACAACTTAGCTGTCAGCGGCCCATTTGCATAATTACGTTAACTTGGTAATGATTTTCACAAAAGGTGTTGGGCTAAGTGAATTAGATCTTAGCATATGACGTTGTTTAAGTAATGTGATTTGTGAGCATTTCGCTCTCATACTTTTAGTTTTATAGTGTGTATTTCGTATATGCCGATCCACTGCAGTATGAAATAATAGCCCATAAACTGCCAATAAACCTAAAAAAATAAAAAATAATAAAAACGCGAATGAAACATTAAGACTGAGCCACATTTTACGTCTCACAATTGCAATCTAAACTAGATCATAGTTTACTATTTTAAGTAACGATACAAATGTTTTTGATTGTGTAACCTAGAGAATCTTCTTTACTTTTTTAAAAACAAAGGGGGAAAATGCACGTGCTTAAGTAAGGTACTTAGATATCAACTTCAATCCACCCGTGCTACATCTGCGGTGAATTTGGGGTGGAGAGTGGGGAGAGAGACCTATTATAATCTGAATAAAAATATACTTTATTGCGCTAAAATAAAAAATGTTAGTAGGTTAAATATTCTATAAAGATACTTTCTTTTTACGAAAAATACTGATTGACCAAGAACTTCTTTACTGCACACAATGTTGTGTCGTCATGTTGTCAAGGTGAGGTGAAAGCAAAAAGACTTTGTTAACAAAATATTATTGTGTAAAATTATGTGGTACATACTTGAAACCAAATTTAATATTTGGCATTATTTTCATACTGAAATTGGTTAACGTGAGCTTTAAAAATCCCACAACATAATTTATTTTACTTTTATAGTATTTTTAAACGGGTATTGAGACGAGTTATCAAAATCGTCAATCATAACTTTGCAACCAAGTCACAACACAAATTACAGTGCGTGATATAAATTGATGATTTGTATGTATCACCCAACGATGATAATGTCGATATTACTTGTTTTTATACGCACCTTTACGATAGCGGATTTGGAAAATTTTACAAATGGTTTTATATGTAAATTCACTATTATTGTGTTTTATTTTCCTTTTTAATTGGTTTTGTAAGGTAATAAGGTATTATCAGTGTTAAAATGATGTTAAAAGTGTTATTCTAAACACGTATAGCTCAAATCGAAAAGTATATCTATGAGGTATACATGATATTTGTGTGTAATACAAAATAATAACTAACTCGTCGTAAATCAACTGTTGTAACAGTAAGCACCACAAAACAATAGACCCTACCATGAAGCATGTATCTTTATTGTTGCTGATATTAAAACACTTAATCACTGTGAGTCGTAAATCGTTGCTATCTTCGAACAAGCTCGATCACTTAAAGGCAACGTTACAATATCTGTGCAGGATCTCAAGGCATTATGACCTTTTACATTATCTTTGAATAGTAGGCCTACCCCTTACACAGCCAACACTCATTTATTTCACTGCACTACAATATATCGAAGATGGGGTTCAGTATTTTTAGACGAAATTAAATTAATACAAATGTATCAAGAAAATGTTTTTAATAGGTTGTACTATAACCCTTACCTTTTTATCTAAAAATTATTGTTTTAAAAACAAAATAATCAGTTTTTGCACATGATTACCTTTCCTCCACGGTATCATTGTGGTTGGCAATCACAAGCTACATAAATAGTTTACATTTTTTAGACAATAAAATACGAGTTTTATGCTGATTCAGGCTCCTAATACAATGCTGTTATGCGATAATAATTAAAGACATGTTTCCATCAACACTTTCAACAGAATTAACACGAAATTAAATGAAAAAATAACCAGGTTTCTTAGGACATCGTGTTGAAGTCTTTCCTCAAAGAAAAACTGTTGTAGCTTTAAACGTTTTCTTCCATTCAAACTATTATTATTTGTTCCATAAAGAGTCGATTATAGGATAGCAATGAACCATGTTTTAAAATAATTTCAAGCATTACTATTTGTTTGTTCTTTTCCCTACACAACGTAATCACGTTGTCAAAAGGTATTGTTATTTAGTATTACATAATTGCACATTATGACACTAGGATTGCTTTCATAACAATGAAAGGCAGTTGGACGGAGCGATCAGGTTTTATAGTTTTTAGTAAAGCAATAACTACATAAATGTTTAAGAATATAAAAGAAAGTACAACGAGTACAACTATTTCATCAATTTACCTTTTCAGTTCCACTATCAACATCTATAAAAAGTTACATAAGTTGTAAACATTACATACATATCCTTTGTATCGGTATTTTTCCTGTGTTTGCATGCTAATGCCATCTAGTTAACCCTCAGTTCTGGTTGAACCTGACCTTGAACCTTAACCAATCAACATTTTCTCAATATTTACCAGATTTTGCAATTCAGGCAGAAATTATCTTGCATGGATCCATACGATTACCAGATGTGAACTTAAAAGACTTGCCTGCTTTGAGAAAATTGCACAAATAGATGACCATACCTTATGAGCTTTTTTCTTAAATTTTGTACATTTGACATAATTATAAAAAGCATTGTTTTCGAGCAAGTGTTCTACATTGAACTATCCAAAAACATTGCCAGAAGTATTTGTTTGTAAGTATAGCTCGTCTTCATTTTCTACAAATATCAGGCAGTTTTTTTTTTTTTTTTAAGAATGCTTTCTGACATTTTCTGTTATATTACACTCTTATGTGAATATGGTATTTTCTAGTAAAACAAAAAGGCAAAAAAATACTTCTTGCAATCGAGCTACCCTTCTTGGCCAAGTCGTTGCCAACACAACAATCAATACAACTAGTGTGTCGCCAACACGATAATATCGTCAAAAAATATTTCAAAGTGAATAATAAGAAAGTATGTTCATAATAGTCTATTTAAATATTAATATTGATTTGAGACTATCTAGTTATTTAAAACTGCAGAATCATGTAGTTGTTTTGATTCCCAATAACATAAGATAAATGTTATCTGTTATAATCTTATTTAGCTACGTAAATCTAATCTGTAAAATACTGTATCCATTCGACCAATGGTCGTTTCCACATTACGACTTAAATGTATGTTTAATTTGATAAGTGGTTATTATACGAATTTTTATGGAATTCCCCTTCTACTATTTTTATTTTGTGTCTATATTTTAACATAATATGCTATGATTCTTTGTTTTGTTTACATTTACGTCATTATTTAAAACTTAATTTCCTGTTTAATTGATTAATTAAAATTATATTTTAATTTGTCCGCCTTGTTGTTTTGAGGCATCGTACTCGTTCGTATTTGTAATTTATTGTTTGTTATTGCTTTTTTTGTTGTAGTTATCACCGACAGTAATAGAATAATAGAAGCAATACATATTTAAATTATCTTTTAAAGATACATAAAAGCATTGTAAATCATCAACATATTCTATGTACTTTCTAAAAAAACTGAAATATTTAAAAATATTTATAAACTAGCATAAATATTATAATATCAACGTGGTTATGTATATCAAGATCGAATGTAAGATAAAGATGCCATTCCTCGGATATATTTATCCTCGTGATGGGTGTACCAAACATGTCAGCTGTTCAAACAGACTAACTGATGACGTAGACAAACAATGGCTACCACATCAGCTTGGATGTTGTTCGTTCCAAAAGTGGTGATTAAATACTTTGAGATGTTTAGATGGAAAATGTATAGAAAATTATTGAAATATAGCATACTACTATTTGGGTAAAATTACAAAATAAATCAATAGTAAAAGATTTAACATTACTATTCCACTTATAACAATGAGCAGTCAAATCAAATCAAATATAATTTATTCCATGAACATTTAATGATTTACAGAAATTATAATAATTCTGAAAATGGATGATCCCTACATAGGCAAAGCCTATGTACCATACATATAACACCATAGTAACACCATGTATGTAATTTTTCGACTTTCCATATTCTATTTATTTATAAAGATTTATTTTATATTCTAACGCTATTTTGCGTATATAATAGTGAGGATATATTCTTTGACAGTATTAATTAAAGTACAAAGAGTAATAACCATTGAAAATCATTTACAATTAGTAGCCTCAACGCTTCGATAATTATCTTAACCAACAATTATCTTTATAAAACACAAAAAACACAAATTATTATATATACTTACAATTTACATATATTTCAGCAAAATAAAGTTCTGACTAATTGTTGGACGAAGCCATCCTACGTAATTATAAAGCATATAAGTAATAGAATTACTTAATATTGATAGATTTTCCTTAAATTTTAAGCCGAAATTGACGCTTGTAACCCTAGGCAACAAACAAAATTTAAGCTTATAAAACAATGATTCATTGTTGACCATGGATAAACTTTAACGTTTTACAGTAAATTGTTTATTTATTAGGCCCTACAATCTGATAGATTTTTAAAGTATCAAAAATACAAAATTAATATAATTAATATATTAAAAAACACTCCGAAATCTCAGAGGAATAAGACCTCACAAGCAACGCTTATATATAAAATATAGTTTTCCCAATCCATGTTGTATTCGTTTTCAGTTAAAACGTTACGCAAATAATGTTTCTTTAAACACTCTTCAAGATGTTAGTGGAGAGATTGTTCAAAACTTGGTTAAACAACTCTTGGGTATCTGCAGTAAATCTCTCCAACAACCCTTCAAGAGCATTCAAGTTCTTCTGCGAGAGTCTTACAAAAAGCTTTACAAGACGAGAGAAAACCCAAAATAGACTTCAATCTACAAAATACATGAATATTGCAGGTTTTAACGTTATTTATTTATAATATATATACTATAAACTTTTTTTACAAACATTAATTTTAAAATTGGAACTGAAAAACACTGAAATAGTCATAGACTGATCTTACTGATCTAAAAGTATTTCTTAACAATAATTGTCTACTTATGACTATTGAACCTATAATTTTGCAACTATTCACATCTTTTTAAATGTATAAATTAATGTTTCGTGATTTAAAATTGTTTTAAATCGTGTTTAAATCGCTAAAATATAATTAAAACAAAAAGAGAGAGGTTGTATAGATTTGTGAAATAAAAAAACTACAGTATTTAGTCAGTTTATATACTTTATTACTTTCTCACTAAACTCTATAAAGCTACCACATTTAGTTTGTACCACATTCACACTTTATTTATTATGAACCCCTAAAAAATGCCAAAAGATATTTCAACCCAAACCGTTTTAGTTATGTTACAATAAACTTTCAATTTCTTTCGTGCGACATGTGTGTAACATTTTTTGAAATCTCAGTGATTGTTGCTTGAAAATTATTCCAAGACTTATATCCTAAACCACATTTTGTCATCATATATGCTGCATTTACTCATTATTTCATTTTTTGTGTAACTTTCATAGCACAGATTATAACAAAATATCCTTAAGTCTTTTGGCTTTGTCTTCTATACGTCATTCCTCCGGAATTCTTTAGTGTGACACCTTTTTAAAAGCTGAATGTTCGAGATCTGAAAAAGAATGCTTTGGCTCAAAAGGGGTGAGCGACCCATAAAGCATTACTGAAATGCTTTACGTTGCACGATTTTGGATTTTTTAAACTTACAGAATGTCAATAAAAGGGATGTTTATTGGAGAGGTGATTTAAACAAATATATTTAAACGTTAGTAGAATTATTGCTCATCTTAAATAATTAAAATGGCTGCAATTTTAATTAGTGGTGCGATATTGATCTCTAGTATGCACCATTTGATTTCTCTTGATAAACCCTTTAAAATGGGGTGTCACATGATAAGGATTTTATTTGAAGATTCATGGCTGCCCCCCAAAATACCCCATTTTGGGGGCTGGGGCAAAGCTGTAACTTTGATGAAAAAGTGCAATTCCTCATGTAGTAAATATCTGCCGAGTTTGGTCTTCCTACTGCAACGCGTTAAAAAATTAACTGGGGGGTTCCAGACTTTGCCTAACCTGTATAATCGTTCATATAACCAACGATTACTTTAATATTTGTTTGACGACATTAATATTTGTATACCATTACCTTTGCACTGTATTACTATTACTATTGCATTTAATTAACATTGCACTTTTTATAATAAATATTCATAGAACAAAAATCTGAAGAGGTTGGTTTTTGTACTCAATGAATGTATAAGTTGCAGCTTGAAGAGTAACGAGGCACGACGAGACCAAGGCTTAAGCACGCACACGGGTCTAAGATTACTCATTTCTGAGGGTCATTGTTTTTAGGGGAAGGGCTAAAAATAAAGACAGGAGCTCGCAATATATTACACTAAGTTTGTTCTTTACACACTTTTCATCCAAGCTAATTTGTAATTACAATAAATATTACTTTACAACAAAGAATGTGGTCTTAATAAATGCATATGAACCCTGATAAAATATTTCCAAATTGCAATTTCTACGGCAGCTAACAACTGTTGTTAGAGTTCCTACAGGACCATTATGTATACTGTAAGAGAGTAGTTGAGTTGTTAGAATGGAATTACCATAATGGTTTCATTTTTTTATTGGAAAGAGCTCAAATGTCTTAACTGTCGTTAGAAAACCCGCTAGAGACTAAGGGTTGTGTATGCAGTAATAGTTGTTATACTAAACGCATTGTGTTTACAAGAACCTAACACTGATCATGGTAAACAACAAGGTCATGGAGGTCATGGATAACAAAAATGTTAAAATAATATAATATCTTAGATGAAAGCGCTTTTATTTTCACTTTGGTTAGGTTAAATGATTATCAATGACTGGAAAAATACTGCTTAAAACATATTATTTATGTATAACAAAACTGGAAAAAACAAGTAAAAATGTCTTTAAATTGTATTTATTTATTTTCTTAAAATATTGATTTTTGACTTGTGCCTACTCTATTAGTATGCGAGGCCATCTTCGGGAGAACAAACGCGTTAACGGGAAATTCAAAAGAAAAATCCTATTTAAATTTACTAAGGGAAAAGTCATCTTCTCATGCATTTAAACGCGTGCTTTTATTAATTTAACCTTTGTTGTCCTTCATTTATAAGTTCTGCTGGAGATTAAATGCTTTAGTTTGAATAAGGTATTTATTTAATATTTATAGGTTAAATATAATGGAAGTTTTATTTCCAAAATAAAGCATAACGTTTTCTAATGAACTAAATCAATACATATTGGTCTTGTATTCATATTTTGTTGGCTGATAAAATTGATTGCTTCACAAACTGATCGATTCAGTCTATCACCTTAAAACTTTGTTGATTTGTAATTTTTACAGGAAACATATACGAATGTAGAAAGAACACTGAAATGCAAGTTTTTTTATGGTACATCCATTCAAAAGATTACTTAAAAAAGTAGTGTACAGTTATTTGGGAAAAAAACAATACACAGAGTGTCAACGAACTGTGTCACAAGCCGCAATATTGGACATTGGCTGAGCTTTATTGCCTCGGAGACTCTCTTGTATGTAACTCTTCTCAAATATACGTCGATAAGATACCTTGAATTAAATAAACTGTCCCTTCTAAGTGGTAAACCAATCAACAAAGGTGGTTTTATAAGCCATTCTACAAAAGTTAATATTACTCAACTCAAAGTCACAGTTAAAACAAACTAGATAAATGTTAGGAACTATAGTATCATGAATCATAACCTTGATCACGTGTAAAAATTATATATCCGCTTTTTAGAAATTAATTACAGCGTTGACCAATGGAATATGCCCTATTTAAATACAGTGTGTAAATTAAGTCTTGACACAAATCTGTATTTTTTAAACCAAAACAGATAGAAATATTCTGTTTGTAGAGTTGATTGTTAACGTAAAGTAAATAAAAGAAACGTCTTATAACACTTAAAACATATATTTACGCTTATACTGTTACTCACAAAACGGTAAATATACAAAAAAGATGGTAAGTGGTGATCGATTTCGATTGGACACTCCAATCATCATCAGACCCAAATCTAACCTAGGCGAATGACCTATTGATTTCGTCATTCGCCTATTGGGTCTGATGATGATTGGAGTGTACAATTTAAATTGATCACCACTTGCCATCTTTTTTGTATATTTACCGTCTTGTGAGTAACAGTATAATCGTAAATATATGTTTTAAGTGTTATAAGACGTTTCTTTTATTTACTTTCCGTAAATTTAATAACACGTACAATGCTGATCAAGAAGTTATTGATTGTTAACAAAGGTTTGGTATTTTTTATATTTAATTTTTTTTATCCTCCCAAACAGGGCAGAGGGTAGGGGGTGACTTTTTTTTCAAATATCAACCCCTATTGAGTGACCCCTCATTCTGAATGATTTGTCAAAAGAAACACATTAACGCAAACCCGAGGTTCATATCTCTCACCATTGACCAAAATGGCAAGTATGTATGTAAAAGAGCACCAATTTCACAAATATGGAATCACACCTGTATTTTTAAAACCAAAATAGATAGAAATATTCTATTTATTAAATTGATTGTTAACATATGAGGTTCCGCAATTTTTACATCAACAATATTTGTTAACCCCTTTAACAGGGTAGGGGTTGGAGGTGATTCTTTATCAACAACCCCTATTGATCGACCCATCATTTTGAAGGGTTTGTCAAAAGAAAGAAAATCAAGCAAACCCGATATTTCATTCCTAGCCAAAATTGCGGGTATTCCAAAATTTGATTTATGTGAAAAAGCGCCTATTTTGGAATACCAGCCATTTTGGCTATGGGTGAGATATTCGCCTCGGGTTGTTGTCATTGTGTTCTTTATGACAAGCCCTTCGAAATGAGGGGTCATTCAATAGGGGTTGCTTTTTTGAAAAAATAAGTCACCACCTACCTCCTACCCTGTTAGGGTGGTTAAACTATTTTTGTTGTACCCATTTTTGGACCTTTGTTAAGAATCAATGCCACAAACAGACTATTTTAATATATTTCGGATTTTAAAATACAGATTTGTTTCAAGACTTAATTTACACACTGTGTAATACTTCAAAACTCAACAGTGTTTATCCATAGTGAAAATGGTGGCAAATGTTATTTCAAACCTTAGCTGCTCAAAAGTAGCGATATAAAGAACAAGGAAGTTGGATATAAACAGGAAACAATAGCTTCTCGGTTAACTCAGTTATTGATTGAACGCTTTTGTTCTGAACTTGTTACCGATTGTTTGATCTTGACAACATCCTAAAGGAAAAGAAAATAGGTAAATATCGTTCACTATTTGTATTTATATTCCTTTTCACAATAAGACTAATCATACGATTCATTCATACTTACCTGATAATTATCATTTTAATTGTTTGATCAAAAAAGTTTAAGCAGATGTGTTTTTTTTATAGTAATAAACACGTTGGAAAGCATAATATAGCCTGATTAAAATGTATTTAGTATATTTATATAACTTGAATGCCAACATAATCTGGAGGCCTATGTGTGACGCATTGTACATTTGAGTTTAGAATACAGTGATGAAACGAGAAAGCAGTTTTTTTATTTAACAACTCCTGCTACAGTGATCGCCTAACAGAGAAAAAACTTCGTCACTGTTCGCATACATTATTCTTTCATACAACGAAAAGTTAAAAACTAGCATTTTGATGGAACTAACTTGTTAATTTTCCATTACACATACACACACGCACACCACACCAAACATATTTCAACGTCTTTCTTTCAATAGCTGATTACCATGATGTTCAGTATGGTTTTGTAAATATGTTAATTAGTAGTTTAATCATTAATCATTAATTTTATTAACATTTAATTAACTCATATCGAACACCATGAACTGAACCATAAAGTCACATGCTTAATCTTTTTCTCCTCTTCACTCCTCTTCATTTTGGTTCACTCTAAATTAATGCTTGAGTTGGTTTACCAACTATGGGACATTTTTGTATTTAGACAATATTGGAATTTGTTAACGGATTGTTGGAAGAAACAGTGGAAAATCTAGTCTTGTAACTTTGTGAAATTGACCTTTTGTTAGAAAGCATTGCAATCTGATAACCAATTATAAACGGTTTAAGGATCTGTAACAGATCTTTTTTGGAACAAAATCAGGGATATTCAGATTTGTATGTGAAGCCTGTGCCTTCTCCGCTACCCAGAAATAATAGAAGCTTTAATAAGAAGAATAATTATATTTAACGTTTACATTTAACTATCGATATATGTTTCTATGTTATTCCAGATATTAAGAGGAAATGTGAAATATTTTAAAAACTGCATAGTAATTACAGGAGCGACTCCTCCAATTTTGGGTCGCATATTTTTTAGTTTGGAGCATCGATGACTCTGCACTTCCTTCTAGGACTGAAAAATGATTGAGGTTAGAAAGTAGAAAAAAGAAAAGAGTGTTTTGTCTATGAATAAAGGTTATGCATAAGATACTTGGTTTCAACTAATGCTAGATCGCCACGACAGTTTCTAATCAATGTACAATACAGTAACACATGTCGTATTCCTTGCAATAACACGAAGTATTATAACATTTTTGAGAGTAACTTTTTGAATAAAAACGAGTTGATCACATTAGTAAAAACACAAGAATGGGTATGTTATTAATAGATTACACATTTTGACACACACAAATAATAGCATTAAAAAAATATTTACTCAAAACTATGGTGAGGATCAACATAACTTATTTACAAGCTTATGTCCAACTCAGCATCAACTTTAACATAAGTTATGTTGGAGCGAGATGTTAAGATAACAGATCTGTTAATTTGTGACTCTTTCCAACCGTAAAACTATCCTAAACTCTACTTTAACAAAATTGTAGTGTTTATATTACAATATGTATACACAAGTACAATAAATAAATGTATATAAATTACTGTTTCCAATAAATCCAATATACAGGTAAGCCTACTTTGATCCTGTTGTTCTCAATTTTAACTAATCAATATGCTTTAAAAATATACATGAATAAAGAGTCCTTGGAGCCTAGACGTTCTAACTCGTAAAACAATAAAAAAAAAAAAAACTACAAAGAAAACTTGCTATCTCACAGTATACTAGATATTTATTTTAAAATCACTCTGATGTTTTAAAACATATTTTGAGGTGGTGAATAACTCTTCACGTCCGTTTGAAACTAACAAAATTAACATTGCTCTTATGTCAGGCAAACCCAAAATGGCCGTTAGCTTCCATGGACTCCCCTGTAGAACAAATTCAAAACTACAAAGAACAATTATTCTAATCTCACAGTATAGGCTACTAGATATTTATATTCTAATTACTTTGGAGAACAAATTTTCATTGGACTTCAGATTGGATTATAGTGAGTCGGTGACTCAGTCGGTAGCCCAAGGCAGCGATGTCATAGGTTCGGATCCTGTTCACTGCCGAAAACATTTTAGCAGTACAGTTTACCTTTGTACTGTACCGGCTCACTCCTTATTTGCCGGAAACGATCCACGCACGGGTGGTTAGTCTATGTGGATGGGTAAATGTATGGTTAAGCTGCCAACATATTAAAAAAATAAATAAATACTATTAAATACAATAAAAAAAATTGAACTACATAACTCTTTAATTAACTAATAACTAAATAACTAACAGTTTAAAATTTTTGAAGATGGCACCTAGCATCCAAGGACTCTTAAAAACAAATGTTACCAAAGCAAATTGATTGTAGCGATGGGGAGCAGCATATTGTAAAATGAAGTTTTAGCAAACAAAGGAAATCTAAAACACAAATATGGTTTGCTTTATCCATAATCCGGTAGTGTCTGTTTAATACACCATCAGTTGTATATCTGTATGTGTTGTTATTTCAGATTTTCCCTTCTACAAACTATTCTTTCAATGTTTAACACAATTAAATTAACTTTAACCTATTACTATTACTATGAAAGCCTTCTGAAATTATTCTGTTGGTGCATAATGTATTATTCATGTATTCTTTCACATCTGTTAATAAGAAATAAGTTTAAATATGCTCCTATATAAATCCAAGTTAACCAATTTAATTATTGTTTAGTCTAACGATTTTCCATCATCTTTATACTGCGAATAATACTCCTTCAAAATGTTATTTATATAGACTCTTTTACTAAGTTACAGTTATTATTTGATAGCTAAACATAGCGTTGCAAAATATTGTCATTTATAAAAATTAATCACCGTATTTAAAAAGTTGAAAATACTAAACTGTAATTGACCATGAAACTGTGGTTATAATTTGTAGAGATGAGTACACTGATGTCGATAAATAATAAACAACAGTGGGATTAAATTAACTCTCCACTCTTCTGATGAAAGCAAGAGTTTTACCTCGTTATATTTAAGTTTGCTGTTTCTTTACCAAACATCAACTTTCAAAAGTTGTTTAATGTCAACAAATTAAAACTTCCCAAACGTTTTTGTTCAAAACATAAATAAACGTTATTTTACTCATTGCTACAAGACGCGTAAGACAGTTTTATGAATTGGTGATGATTTATTTGGCACAGGTAAAACAAATTTTGGAATTACTTAATAATACCAAAGTAATACCATACATTAATATTACCTCTAATATTTTACAAAACCTTTGATATTTTGGTCCCTTTGTCCCGTTTACCAAAAACGTAATATTTTAAATCGTTGGGATCCTCAGTTCAATAAAACCCCGTTTATGATTTAATTAAATAACACCTCACTATAATGAGTCTCAAGTGAACGTGATCGTCTTACGTAAGAATATAGATTATGTACAATGATGTTTTAAGCCTTTTTATAAACATTTTGATTAGGTACCGTATTTGAATGAAGTGTTTGGATCAACGTTTCGATAGTATTTTAATTAATATGTAAACATTTGTTACACTGTCATAAAGGTCAGCACTATATTATACATGAGGCTTGTAATATGGTGACGGGGTTGCCCCTTGAGGCCCAACTGACTTTCTTGTGTCCAACACAATATTTAGAATAATCGCATAAAAAAGAGGATTATACATAACATTGAATTAATGTATATTTTGTAAATTTATTAGAAAACGTATTTGCATAGCATAAAAGAATTTTAAAACAAGTCACGCCGTTTTCACGAGCGTCAGTGGAAACAAAAGGAAATCAAATACATTGCTTTGCAAAATACGAACAATAAATGTCAACATGTAACGTTTGGTACGGCGAATATACACTGTAACTCTTGACAATGTGTGTATGGAATAAGTTTACTGGTTAGAATTCTTGTTAGTTTTTTTGCGCTTATAAGATTATATTTTGAAAAATATTAACGGTGCCATTGCAAAAACAAACCTGAAAAAGTACTTTAGAGCCCTTGTGATCGACAAGAGGACTGAAAAAAACTCAGCATGATCACTGGTGTATCTAACTTTTGATATCTTAATGAACCATTTTGTTCAGTGGGTCTTATCAGAATAACATTTAAATAACACAGTTAAAACGTAACAACTAATTGATAAATTTATCTACATAAAAATATATTACAATAAAACTCATCTTCAAATGATAGACCTCAATCTTCAATGGTTATAAAAATTATTATGTTAAACTTTATAGTCGTCATTATGGAAATCCCTAAACAAATTGATACACCTTCCTAATGAACGTACAGCGATTACTTTTTATTTTTATTTTTTTTTCGTATTTATGGGTTAAACCCCTTTAAATATTCTATTCCTATAACTAATAGCTTTTACATACTCTCGTAGGGTTTAAAATAGATAAAGTAACTACGAGGGAAGGTTCATTTCTTGGCCGAATGAGTTGTCAGACTTAGTTTAGGTTGGATTGAAGTTAGTGTGATGTTTTTGCACTATAAGCTCCTCTTGGCATCTATTTATTTAGAAAAACAATGAAGCATGAGCTCTTTACCTTGTAATGTTATATAATATTATAGGCATAGCAAAAATTAAATTAAAACTATTTACTATTACATCCCATTTACTAGTGAATTCAAAATATTCCACCGTAATTGAAAACCACTCATAGCGAAAATTCTTCCTAAAACATTATGCAGTTTTTTGTATTTTTGTTATTAGCGAATTTCCCTATAGGGAAGTAGCTATTACCGTAGGTGGCACGGTAAGACCTAGACCCGAGACCAATTTACTTTTTCATTTTGATGTCCCCAGAGGCCAAAAACACCATTCGTTAAATTTTTTATATATGTATATATATATATTGTAAGAAAGGAGATTAACCCCGTACCCACGGTGCTCATCTATGCAGACACTCTGTTCACATTACACTTAGTCGACCAGTTGGTGTGAACAGAGTTGAACAGTAGCATGAGCATCGATTTACAAATTCCTTTCCCAGCTGATGTGAGCTAGGCGATGACCGGTAGGGCTGACTTCCAAGAAACACCGTTAACCCATAAGCCACACACCCTATCGGTAATCAGCCAATGAGAAGGGCTAATGAAGAAGATGGAGGGGTCAAGACTCTTGGAGCTGGAGGATCTGAAGGAAAACATCGAGGGGATCACCACGGGCCACCGGAGAAAGAAGATCGGGAGTTTGGGAGTGCGTGTATCGGTGCGTGTGCTTCTGGGACAATTAACAGTATGTAAAAAGAATAAAATATATAACTAAAGCTTTGTCAAACATACAAGTCATGTAATTTGTCAGTAACTAATTCTTTTAAATTTTCAATTGATTTTCTTTTCTTGTAAATTTAACGTCGTAAATTAATTTATCTTATTATTGTTGATTTTTGCCTTTTCCAAGTTTTCTTTTGCTGTTGTATCACTTAGTAACTTTTGTTGTTTTTCTAAATTTAAATTTTTGTTCATTACACGTTGAGTAACACCCTTAAGCAGTCTTATGTCTCATTAACCTAACACCTCTTGACTAAGCTAAGCGAGTGAATCATTTTAGGAAACTTAAACTTAAAGTGAGGCATGGGACTCGCATGGTGGAGGCAGCCGCACGGCGAAGGCTGTCTTTGCATTTTAACTAAACAGTAACGATCCTACATTTATTTTAATAAATTATCTTGAAACAAATTATGTGACTTGTGAATTATTTTAGTTTATTTATAGTCAATTATAGTCACTTAAGTTAATATCAGACTCACGTATCGTAAAATGTATAGGGTGTTAGTTTAAGATTATGAAACAAAACAATATAGGCCACTAACTCAAATAAAAACACGTAGCTTAGCTAGGCCCATAACCTTAATAAAACCACCTAATGTAACAATAGCTTATGTAGGTTTGTCACATTACTAAAACTTAAAAGATAATTTATGGATTTAGATTTTGAAATTGTTAACATTGACATATATAGCTTAAACAAAACTGAGGCTTTACAACTAGCTTGTCAATATAAAATACAACTCCCACCCATCCCTGAAACCGAAACCCTAGCCAATCTAAGAACAAAATTAGCTTTCACCAAAGATGTTTTCAAGACTGCATTTAGACATCCTAGTTTTGCTGAAGCATTAACAGACTTGTTCTTTAACAACATACTAGAAGACAAAACAAAAGAACAGTTTAGAGATTTGCTAAAATTCAAGAAAATACTTCAAGAACCAACATATGACACTATAAACACTTCTGACGACCAAACACAACCTGAACCTGAACATTCACAAAACCTTTATGAAAACAGGTCAATAATAGAACACGAACAATTGTTACATAGCTTTAATTCGTTAAACTTAAATCAAGAAACCCATCAAAATCACAACCAACCAGAAACCCCTAACACATCAACACAAATCGTATCTCAACCTAAATCATATATAACCAACAAAAACATGGCTGATGAGTCAAAAGAGAAACTTCCCCTAATAAAAGCAGGCACATACTCAGGTCTTCCTTCAGAAGATGTACATGAATTTATTAAAAAATTCAATATTGCATCAAGGTGCAACCATTGGTCCGAAAAAACTAAAATTGAACTTTTCCCCACACACTTAACGTCTACCCCGTATAAATGGTTTGCACTCTACAAACATGAAAACAATGAAACTAGTTGGGCAAACCTAGAGTCTGAATTTATTAAAGCATTCAGCCCAGTTGCATTAATTGATGACTTACAGACGGTCCTTGAAAATCGAACACAAGGAGAAAATGAATCTCCAATGCAATTCCTATACGAAATCATTCACCTTTCCCACAGAATAGATCCCAATATGAATGATGCAAAAATAATAAAATTCGTAATTCAGGGAATAAAACCGGAGATTTGTAATGACCTAGTGAGAATGGAAAACAACTCACATAAACAGCTAAACGAAAATCTGCTAAAAATTGAATCTCAAAGAGCTATTAGGAATAAAAATCAGAGAAAATACCAAACCTCAGCTGAACGCGTTACCCTAATAAAACCTAAACCAAAATCGGTAACGTATGAAACTGACGAATTAGACAACTTAAAATTAGAACTTAGGGACATAAAAGATACATTATTAAGCCTCAAGGTCAAACCTGATGAAACAAACTACCCTAGGGACAACCCACACAAAGAAACTTATCATCGTTCAAGATCCACACAAAGAAGAGACATTTCCCCTCATCCCAGATATGACAGGTCAGCTGAAAAATATAGGCCCAGAAGCACTTCTCGAAACTCACAAAATTTATCGAGAAGCTCTTCACCTCACAATTCACATCACTCCAACAGACAACCTATCCCAAGAACCAGATTAGATTATAGATCACCACACCGATCACAAAACACTCCACTCTTTTGTCACATATGTAACATAAACAATCACGCCACAGAAAATTGTTGGTACAATGCTAAAGCTAACCGTAGGAATCCAAAATACTCAAATACACCTTCCAAATTTTGTGCATATTGCAAAAGAAATAACCACACCATTGACCAGTGCTTTAGGCGTCCTGCTAAAAGGGAACAGTTTTCAAAAAACTTCTAAAGCAGGGAAGTCAACTACCACAAAATAGATATTTGGCTTCCCAAGATAAACAAATACAAACGAGATATTTCTGGAACACAACTAAACGTTTCCCACATTTCAACAAATCATCAATCTTAGAAGCATCCAATAATTCAAAATGTAATATATTTTCACCATTAAGCCCTCAATACCAATACAACTTTCCAACAATTGAGGATTCGTTTCGTGTAAAACATAAAGTTAAAGTAACCCCAATAACTAAATCACTTCCTCCAAGAACCACAATAACATCAAGAAATATTCAACACACACAACTCGAGAACCAGACCAACATCATTCCTACAGCTACGGCTGAACCTAAGACGACCTTGCAGCCAGCTGATGGAGAAGATAACGCACCACAACAAACGCCTACGTCACAAGCGTCGACCCACTGCTGCCTAGGAACACCGACTCAGCAACTGACGTCACAGCACCGCACAGCTGATCAGCCCAAGACTCAAGATGTGGCACGTACATCTGTTAACTCTTCACGACCTTCAACGTCGGATGACAACAACAGCTTCAGTACGAGTACATCACTTCCAGGAACCTCTACGGATAGACACGTGGATTCATCAACTGCAGGAGTTTGTTTAACAGCTAGCGAAGCAACAATCCTCCAGAATCAAATCGACAAAGAAGTTTTCCAACAAAGTTCAAAACACCTAAATTTGAGAACCCTAATTAAATGTAATAAAAGACAATCTAAATGCACACTATCGGATATTTATGACTTAATTTTTAATGTTAAGCAAACAAAAACATTCCCTACATTGACACTAAATATTGATATACCAGAAAATGGACAGACTTATTCAGCTACCTTAGATACTGGTTGCAACTATTGCCTGATAAAATCATCAATTGTAAATAACCTATCCTTTCAAACAGATAACTTACCCTTAATTGTAGCTGCTAACGACCAACCAGTCAAAGTATTAGGAAAACTTTTACTACCAATAACAATTAATGGCTACGTGTATCCAACCGACTTTTACGTAATTGAAGATTTGGCAACTGACGTAATCTTGGGAAATTGGTTTTTATTCCAAAACTGCATGGAATTGGATTTTAAGAAACAGGAAATCAGACTAACGAATAAAGATAAAGTTCATTGCATCACAATGGACAAATCTTGGTTACTTAATTTAAAAACGTTTGTTCTAACAACAATAGCGGAGTCTAGTAATGAGATGGTTGAAATTAAAGTTCCTACAGACACAGTTATTGCTCCCCAACAACACTACAAATTAATGGAAATCTTGCCAGAACATCATCAATATGAACTTGATATAGATTTAAATTACCGAGACAAAAAGAACCTCCACTTTTATATCACATCAGAAAACGAAAATTCACAAAAGTTTATTTACGCTTACAATGCAAGTAAATCTCCAAAATGGTTAAAACAAAACGTAATATTAGGTTATTTAAAACCAAATGCCGAAGTAAAAACAAGAACATGCACATATCCACCTAAAATAAAACCACTTCATCCTTCTAAAACAATTGCACTTGACAGAAATGGCAACCCACTTGACATAAATCCAAAATTGACAGTCAATCAGCATAATAAGTTAGCAGAAATATTATCTAAATTTAGCCACATGTTTACTAACAAGACAGAAGATTTAGGTCCAGCTAAACTACCACCAGTTAAACTTAACCTAAAATCAGATGCTAAACCAGTTATATCATCCTCCTTATAGGCAAAGCCTAAAAGAACGCAAAATCCTTCAAGAAGAAATCGAAAAACTAACAAAGGCAGGTATACTCGAAGAATCGCCCGAATACACAGAGTTCGCCAGCCCAATGTTCGTAATAACCAACTCTGACAGCTCATCGCGTGTAATATCTGATTTGAGATCAGTTAACAAATGTTTAGAACAACAAAATTTCCCCATAGTCTCAGTAGATTTGGTCTTGTCTTGTTTATCTGAAATGACTTATTTTACTCACTTTGATTTGAAAAACGCATTCTTCCAGTTAGAGATAGCCCCAGAAGACAGAAAATATTTAACCGTTATCACACAAACGGGAAAGTATCAGTTTAGAAGAATGCCACAAGGGCTATCCATTGCTACAGTAGCTTTCCAAAGAGCCATAACTAGAATTTTAGCAAAACATTTGTATAGCAGATGCATACCATTCATTGATGACATCACCGTGTTAGGAAAATCATTTGACGAACAGTTGGAAAACATAGAAATTATTTTACAAGAGCTAAACAATGTTAACCTAAAGCTAAACTCAAAAAAGTGTCAATTCATGTACGATAAAATAAACATACTTGGACATGAAGTAAGTTCTAAAGGCTGTTTGCCATTAAAAACAAATATAGAATCCATAATTAAATTTAAAACCCCAACTACCATTAAACAAGTAAGATCGTTTCTTGGAGCTGCAAATTACTTCCGTAGATTTGTTAAAAACTTTGCAAAAATAGCCATGCCCTTAACAACACTCATAAAGGAATTCAACGCAACGAAGAAGTTTCAATGGACAAACGACTGTGAGACTTCATTCCAGGAACTCAAGACGATTCTCACCTCACCGCCACTTCTCAGCCACTTCGTAGAACACAGAGAGACCAGAGTGTACACAGACGCATCAAATTATGCTATAGGAGCAGTAATGACCCAGTATGATCCAGAAACATCTACAGAACATCCTATTCAGTATTTAAGTAGAAAACTAAAACCAAATGAAGTTAACTACAGCGTTTCAGAAAAAGAATTCTTATCCTTAGTCTATGCATTGGTAAAATGGAGAGAATTTTTATTTGGAAGAAAAGTAAAGGTTTTCACTGATCATTCTGCATTGCAATATTATAAATCATTTAAAGGAGCTTCATCTAGACTCACCAGACTCTCGAATTTAATATGTGACTACGACCTGGAAATTACTCACAAGGCAGGTAAATCCTTAGTCTTGCCTGACTTCTTAAGCAGAAATCCGGTTGACAAGACTATAGAAGAGGATTTCACTTTCAACCTTACTTCAGTAAATGCCCTTCATCTCGTGGACTTGATGAAATTGCAAGCTCAGGACGATGACCTAAAATGCATCTTACTTGCTTTGGAAAATCCTGATCTTGTGGAACAAAAGTACAGGAAAATGGCCACGTATTACAAGACGGAGAATGGTGTACTCTACCGAATGTACAACGATTCTGATCCTCACAGACATGTTATAGCAATACCACGAAAACTCGTCAACAACATCCTTCAGGAGTACCACAATTCACCGTTATCAGGAGGACATCTAAGTACATTCAAGACTCTCGGAAAAATCAAAGAAAGATATCATTGGATTGGTATGTCAACAGATGTCGAAAACTACGTGAAAACCTGCGAAAGTTGTCAGAAAAGAAAGAACTCTCCGAAGAAGAAGTATGGCTTCCTTAATCCTATCCCTCCCACTAACAAAATATTTGAACGAATCCAACTTGACATAATTGGTCCATTAAATCCTAGCAATAGATATAAATACATTTTAACAGTAACTGATGCCTGTAGTCGATTTGCATTTGCTTTCCCACTTGTAGTTGCAGATGGTAAATCAATCGTAAAATGTCTCTTAAAACTAATTTGTACTTATGGAACACCTTCTATTATACGATCAGATAGAGGTACTGAATTTAACAACAATTTTATTCGTGACTTAACCACAGCAATAGGTACATGCCAAATTCTAAGTAGTGCTTTCACACCACAAGTAAATGGACAAGTAGAAAACTTTAATAACACGTTGATAAATATGATTTCTCATTATGTAGCTGAAAAACCAAACGCATGGTCACAATACATTGACTATGTACTTTTTGCTTACAATAACAGTAAACACCAGACAACCAAGTACAAACCTTCGTACTTATTTTTAGGCTTTGAGCCAAGCTTTCCAAGTGATACTTTGTTTGTAAATCCAAATGTAGAAAAAGACCTGTTAGAAAACTTAAGAATTGTAAATGAAATTAGGGACACAATACCTTCTATCATAGCTAGTGAACAAAAGAAACAAAAAATGTATTACGATAGGAATAGGAGAGACTTAATCTTACACCCAGGAGACCAAGCTCTCATATGGTACCCTAAAAATTTGAGGGAAAATCAAACCAAATTTTCTTACCGCTACAAAGGTCCGTATACTGTATTAAAACAAGTTACACCAGTCTCATATCTAGTGGAAATCTTAAAAAATGGAAAACTTGTCAAAGAAGTAATTCATGTCTCCCGAATGAAAGTTTTTCAAACAAGACTTGTAAAATAAAAATATTTAGTTACTTTAGGTCAATAGATACTATGTTTATTTTATAAGATAATTTTGGTAACATACAATAATTCATAAATATATTTCACAAGTTACCTATTTAACTGATTTTGATTTATTGCTACACAAAATAATTAACCACAATACATATATGATTCATATGCTTTGACCTTAGCTAGTATTCACTTAGGTTTAGTTAGTCATACGTACGCAATGTGTATTCTAAGAAACAATTAGTACGTCTATTCCCGAAGCACACGCACTCCCGCAAACTCGTGTAAATATTATGTAAATAATGTGTAGCTACACAAAACTCAAGTGTTAAGTCGACTTTTAATACAAAGATATCGCGTGGCCACGCAGACACACACAGACAATCGTAATCAAGTTTACCATTGTAACTGAATTTTTAGTTCTTGTAACGAGCAACTAACTTACACGTTGGACACTTAGAGATTTTACTAGTGCGCGTAAGAAGAATAATAGTTAGTGACATTCAGTGACATACAAGCTGCTTTGGTGTACAGCACAAGGACAAACTCCACTCAACGAAAAGTTATTAAGGATTGATCACCCTTAATTATTCACTCAAAAAATTTTCTTTACAACTCTCTAGATTATTAAGGAAAGAAAGGACTTTCACGCAAGAATTCATAAATAATTAATAAATAATTAAAATAAAACATTTATGTTCAAAACTCTTATAACAAAGTGTCGTCATAAAGTAATTGTGAACCAAATACCATTTTGAACATAATGTGTCTAACAACATCAGGTATCATATAAGTGTCATATTTTAAGTTCCATGTAACATAAATTTCAAACAACTAAATATTCATTACAATAAGTAGATAGATAGTGTTAGTAGGGAAAGCATATGAATCAATTAAAATTGTATGTTACCAAGTACCAACATTTGTGAATAAAACTATTACAACATGTAATAATTCCACTGTTAAGTAAGTTTCAGCAGTTAAAGAGTCCCTGAAGCCAACACCAAGTCCAAGGTCACCGCAACACTACATGACTTCATCGTCATCGCATGGTCAGCACTCGCCGTCCATTCAACCCCGACGCCGTGATGCTGCCCATTTCACCGTCCCAGCTGTGCTCGCTGCTATCCTTCTCATATGGCAACCTACTCTATCAGCTGGCGCGGAAATTCCAACGCATATCGTGACCGGAATAATTTAATGAAGTCTCATAATTCGTAACTACATATCATTCTGTCGCGCTACTAAAATAACCCAATCGATCCCTAAATCTCATCAAACATTTTATTAGTCTGGATTGTAATATTAACAATCTTACTCATTATTTCAGCATATTTCATCCACATACTCAATATTAAAATAAATCTAATCACAAAACCTCAAACCCCTCAAAAAGACTATTAATGTAACAAAGTGTTACCCAGAATAAACCATTAATAATCTCAACATCAAAAAATAATTCATAATAATAATTTAAAAAATAAAACATCTTAACAAACAGCTAATATTTAAATAGTTCAAAATTAATGAAACAATCAATTAACTTAAGGAGACTCGATGGGGCGAAAGAAGACGTGAGCGACTATGAGCTATACACCACCAGCTCATTCTACCGCGTCGCTGGAAGGGTCGCGAAACAAGCAAATGCGCCGATCCTCAAGATCGCGTCGCGTCGCAGGAAGGGGGGAAGAAGAGTCGGAACGCACATCAAGATATCCGTTCGATCCCCACCTTCGCGATTGATGTTTCCGCGTATCTCCTTAAGTTGTTTTTTTTTCCTTTTTATTGTCAACCGGTGGTAGGTTGACGTTTTAACCAGGGGGGTGTAAGAAAGGAGATTAACCCCGTACCCACGGTGCTCATCTATGCAGACACTCTGTTCACATTACACTTAGTCGACCAGTTGGTGTGAACAGAGTTGAACAGTAGCATGAGCATCGATTTACAAATTCCTTTCCCAGCTGATGTGAGCTAGGCGATGACCGGTAGGGCTGACTTCCAAGAAACACCGTTAACCCATAAGCCACACACCCTATCGGTAATCAGCCAATGAGAAGGGCTAATGAAGAAGATGGAGGGGTCAAGACTCTTGGAGCTGGAGGATCTGAAGGAAAACATCGAGGGGATCACCACGGGCCACCGGAGAAAGAAGATCGGGAGTTTGGGAGTGCGTGTATCGGTGCGTGTGCTTCTGGGACAATTAACAGTATGTAAAAAGAATAAAATATATAACTAAAGCTTTGTCAAACATACAAGTCATGTAATTTGTCAGTAACTAATTCTTTTAAATTTTCAATTGATTTTCTTTTCTTGTAAATTTAACGTCGTAAATTAATTTATCTTATTATTGTTGATTTTTGCCTTTTCCAAGTTTTCTTTTGCTGTTGTATCACTTAGTAACTTTTGTTGTTTTCTAAATTTAAATTTTTGTTCATTACACGTTGAGTAACACCCTTAAGCAGTCTTATGTCTCATTAACCTAACACCTCTTGACTAAGCTAAGCGAGTGAATCATTTTAGGAAACTTAAACTTAAAGTTCATGGGACTCGCAATATATATATATATATATATATATATATATATATATATATATATATATACGTCCGTGAACGCGATAACTTGAGTAATTTTTGTCCGATTTTGATGAAATTTGGTTTAAAGGTGTAAAGCAGGATAAACTTGAATGAGTTCGCGAACCAGCACGATCGGACCATGGGATCGGGGCTTTACGGGGGGTTTTATGGGGTAAAAATTGGTTTTTCTCACTTTTGACCCTCAAAACACAAAATTTCCCGATTTCTCTTTAGACCTTGCATAAAGAGCTTAAAAATACAAATAATTTAGTATATGAAAGTATTTTCGTTCGATTATAAGTAACGGAGAAAATTAAAAAAATTGTCAATTTAAAATTCCCATGTTATTCTTATAAAGAATATTGTCAAATGTTGTAGTTTGCTTGTTTATGGATATATTTTGATCTAACTTGGCAAATTTATTTATTTTGTACTAAGCTATCAATATTTTACTAAAAAAAAACGTTATTAGTCTCCTTGTAGCAGCAAACCTAGGTACTCGTTAAACCTAATGTTATTAAAATATATTTAACTGAAAATCAATTCAGACAAATGGAAATTCGCTTAGTCGGCAGGTTTGCTGCGGCGGGGGTATTTATCACTTTTACTTTATTTCAATCTTAAGGTAGTTTGTTAGTTTAAAATATAGTAAAAGGCACTTACAAACTGTTTTACAGATATTGCAGTGACTAAGTGGGGTAAATTTTTAGGAACGCCATACGTAACAGAGGGCAACAAAGAAATATGATTGAGGCTGTAAGATTATTGTATTAGGATTAAGAGCTCTGTAAGTTAAACTCGATTCGAATACAAAGTCTTTCATCGCTAAAAATTCTTTCCCACATTACATTTTTTTTGTGTAAGAATCATGGACGTTATATTTGAGTTTTGTGGTTAACTGTTACTGTTAAAATATAATCTTATTGTAAAAAATAACTGTTCAATAAATCACTAGATAACGTCGTTGTCATTGCATCACTAGATGCAACGAAAAAAAACATTACTAATAGGTTACTGTAATTTCTTAAATTTGCCTGCAGCAAGTAAACTTTATTACTTTCTGGTTTAAGGTTTCTTTACTAAGATGTAAGATTCTTTATTTTTCATCAAATATTATCGAACAATAATTTTGGTCTCTAACTTATTATAAATCGCCCACAAATAGATCAAAATGACAGAAATAAACACATAATAGAGAATTAAAAAAAAGGTTTTTTCACCAACATTTGATTTTATCTATGTAACTTACAATAAATGCATATTCGATCCTCTATCGTTAAAGGTTTTCAATTGTTACAATATTTACTCTATTGTAACCCTCAAAATTCTAATGGATTGATATTTTGATATTTTCTGTTACCCCACAAAGAATCACACAAGATTTACTGGGCAGTTATTCTATGTTACTACTAACATGCAAAAGCTTTCATTCCTTTATTGGCTATTATCCTTTCTAATGTTCTAGATAAATGTGATATTTAAGTATAATGCCTATAGCTAAGATATTTACGTCTTCCTGTAAATGCTAACGGAACTCAAGTAAATTATTAACTTTTCAATCCTTCAATGTATTAAAAACTTGTCCACATGTTGTGGTAACGTAAGAAAATACATCTGAGATTACCATACATTGTGAATGTCTACATATTCGTTAGAATCGTCAGATATGAAAAGTATTTTTCAACCAACGAGAATTAGTTATATAAGTCGTAATTTTTTAATATCCAAAACATAAAATCTTTAAAGTTGACAATATCTAAATTAAAGTATGTTCTGTGATATAAAATATCTCATTTCTTTAAAACTGTTTACGATATTAGATTAAAATTGGGTGTTATTTGGGGGTATTTACTACAATACCCTAACAATACAAAAACAAAAGAATGTAAAACAAAATAGTGCATATTTGTATTGGTTTACATGAATGTTTAAATAGACAGTGTTAATTAAACATGTATGTTATATAAACATGTATTAATGTAATAATAATGTAATAATACTTTTACGTACAAAGTCTTCATAGACTTTCTAGATAAACAACTTATGTAATTACATTTTATGGAACGGTTTTTAAGGCTAAGGGAATTTTAAACGATAAGACGGACAATAAACTAGACTATCCTTATTTAACCGCTATAATTATGAGCGGCGGGTAAGGAAACTTTAGGAATACTTCCCTCCTTCCTTTGAGATGGCCCATAAGGCATTCTAGAAATACTTCCTGCTTATTAAAACTTTATGCTTTTCATGTAGACTCTTGAAAATTATTAAGGATATCCAGCAAATACCTATGGAACTATTTCCCTATTTGCTATCCTACTTCAAGCAAATTTAGTGTGTTAATTTTGACATGAATAACGTTTTTAAACTACAAATAACAAATAAAATTAACAATGTTACAGATATATTGTATTGTTTAGTGAGCATTATTAGCTAACGTCAGTACTTTTTCATATACTATCAAAAGTAGTACCATTAACTTGATTGATATTGGACCAAGTAGAACTCTTTGAAACTGTTTTTAAAACTAATTAAATTATATACGCCGTTTACTTGGTAATTAACATTTTCTGATCGTCCCAGCATAAATCACAATATGTAAGTGAATGAGGCTGATTTGAATGCATCACATAACACAGCTGTCGTTGGTAGCAGATGTGTAGAGGTTTCATCTCCATTGTAAAATAGTAGGCAATATTTACATGTAAATATTTGAAATGTTTTCATCATGAAGTTTTCACAGTTGTGATGAAATAACGAGAAAAAAATAGCGTCTTTTTTTTTAAATATAAATTATCTATTTGATATTTTAATGGCTAGAAGTTTTGACATTGAGAGAGAGGTGGGGGACTAGATCAGCTGTCCATTTGTTGCTCAAGCAATGCGAAGATATGCGTGTTTGACGTAAGGAAACTTCCAGAAAGGGGGAGAGGTTATAAGTGTAGGTGGAATGAGCCGGATGGGTCTCATTTTGTCTATTCTTGTGCCGAGAGCATATGGTATACATTTCACCATCGTTTATGAGGTAAGGATTATGTTTACTTAGTTTTCATAGTATTCCAGGAAGAAACATTTATAAAATAAATTGTAAGTAAAAAGTGCATTTCGGTTTATTATATTTAAAAGATGTTAAAATTAAATCAACAGATTACGGCAACGTGGTGGCAATATTGGAAAATCCTGTTAATCAGCCATATTTATTTTTATAGGTTAAATGGAAGGGAATTGTTGAATGTATCTAGCTTAATTTTCTAAATTAATGATAAATTGCAAATTTACTTGTTTAAATTTATTAATAATATTTTATTTGAATGTAAAAGAGGTTAGAATAAACGGAAATGCTGCGTACATGTCTTATTAAGGATATCTGGATGTAGTAAAACTTTAATTGTTTAGATTTTAAGTGAAATTTGACCGAAGAAAAATTACTAAAGAAAAACGCACAATCAACAATCAACATTGTGTTTTGAAAATTAAAGAACTGTATTACTTGGAATAATATGCAAACCTGCATAATTGTCTTTTTTGTTTTTACATTTATTTTGAATGTAAATAATATGTTTAAACTAACCTGAAACTTAATACACATTTTCAAAAAGAAATTATAAATACAAAAATATAAGGTTTGGATAGTTTGGTAAATAATAACTGGCCTTATGTATTAATGTCGATCTATTAAATTGTTATTCCCTTAACGGTAATAATTAAATGTTTGTGTCGTTCCCAGAAAGATATGAGAAAACTATGAGAACTTTATACGATTCATTTTTACTATATATATATTGGATCAGTAACTATTAGATCAACATTGAAATTTTTTACAAAACAAATTTGAAAAATAGTTTGAAACTAAACACTCATGTAATTAGATGTAAATGTAATAGCGTCAATTAATTAATTAACAAGTCCCTTACCCCCTGTTTTTTTTAAACCATTTTAAGCTAGAATGATGAACTTCCACACATCTTTGTCAGACCTAAATATCTAATTTTTCATGGGTTCATTGACTGTCCACCTCCAATGGGTGACAGTCCACGAGGGGTATTGCCAAGACCCTTAAATGTGAGCATAGGTTGACATGTAAATCAAATTAAAGGTCTTTATAAGGTAAAATACAATGCCGCAAATTTGAACTTAAAGGGGCAACAAAGTCAAAATAGGCAGCCGTTCAAAAATATCTTGAATCTGCCATTTTGAATCTATAAACAGCTGTCAATTTTTACTCAGTTCTTTTGAGCTTTAATTTATGGCAACGTATTCTACTAATAAATACCTTTAATTTGATATACTTATCACCTTATACTTACATTTATGATTTTCTAACTTATGATTTTCCGTCTTCTAGTGGGTGTCCTCCTAATAATAGCAATGCAAATTCAATGAATGTTTGAACAGCTGTAATGTTTTACTCAAATGTTAATTTGAGGTCCGGTTTACGGCATTGTATTCTACTAACAGAAACCTTTAATTTGGTGTTGTCGCCATCCTATGTTTACCTTTAATAATCTTGGCTTAATCCTCGTTACCGCTCCGCCCCGTTGACCGTCCCCCAACGGAGGTGTAGAGTCAATGAACCCATTGAAAACAAGATATTTAGGTCTTAAAAGATGTGCAGAGTTTAAACATTACAACTTATACTGTAAAAAAAATAAGGGGGAAGGTACTTTAAACTCACCCTGTACAACAACGTTATATCTTCAAACATCTGGCACGGTGTTTTATACTCAGCTATTCCATAAATGGCTATTTATTAATTATTATTGGTTTACTAAAGCTCTGACGGTAATCTCGGCACTATCAAGATTAACTAACATTTACCATTAAATAACACTGCAATGAGTGCAGTTTACCAACAAAATGTACTTAAAACTATTGGTTTATGAGATTAAAATAAATCACTGGTAAACAAATAGTAAGAACATTAAACACAGTTTAGTAATGTAATTGATAGGAAAACACCTTTAAAACTACCTATTAGCTGATTTTACATCCATATTACAAATTTATTTAGCGTTGATATATTGTTATTAATTTGTTTTTACATGTTACGGGAAAATTATATATTCGGCTCATTCGGCCTTGTAGTCCAGTTTGACGAGTTTCTCTCTCTTTTCTGCGACCATAATTTAACTCTTTCAATGCCCATTAATTGACTGTAATCAATACAACCATTTCCAATCAATTTAATTTAACGATCATCAAGCTTCCTATACTGATTGCAGAGATTGTGTGCGATCAGACCATTTTATAGACCATTCTCATTACAGATAGGCCAGTATTAAAAAGGGTTATTTGTATCTCTATATATGCATAGCAGAAAATTATAGGCGTTTTTTATTTTGGTACTCCATGCAATACAGAGAATTTACGTCACTTTGGGTACATTTAAACTACCATCTTTAGTTCAAAGAATTGATTCGTACTGCTAACATTTCCTTTTTTATTTATATAAATAATCAGCTATGTATGACACAGCCATAACCAGTTGGTCCTAAATGCCTTAATAGTTTCATAAGATTTAATGTTAAGTATTCTCTTGATTTATTTGTTTGCCATTTGTCTGTCTCCAAGACACAATATATTTTAACATTCAAACTTTTTTTGTCTCTGGTCTGGCTCTAACACATGTCTTGGGTTTTTGAATATTAACATGTGCTTTTGTATTATTGTTGGTTTTAATGTTGTGTGTTGATGTTTATAAAATATACTCTGTTGTACTAAATTTAGTACAATTTTAGAAAAACCACTAAATAATCAAGAACAAAATAATTATTATGTTTGTTCTTGATTATTTAGTAATTATACATCAAAGTATGTAACATTTTTTTTTCTCTTCTCACTATAACTAAAAATATATAACTTCAAGACACATAAAGATAAAAAAAATAAAATAGTTTAAGGTACAATCTCTTTATTAACAAATATCATAAACGCACTACTCAAGCCTGGTGCTAAATTTTATTCTAAACCACTCTGATTCCCTCCTCTCTAATCATTTAATTTAATATTTCTCATGAATAAGGAATATTTACAAAAAATACAGTAGTCAATGTTTAAAACATAATCACTAGCAAACATTCAACTAATCGCTGAATCCTCAAAGCAATCAGAAGCGCATGTGTGCTTAATTGTTTGTGGCTTTGTTTTACTAGTTCAATATCATTTGTCAATCGATGCTTCCGTTGAGTTTGATGAACCTCGAAAGTGATTCCAAAGTAAATTATTACATTGTGACTTTTAAAACTAGTCTCTTTATGTTAATCTTGATTTGTTGGCTACTCATCATATAAATAAATGTATTCACAATTTACAAAAAAATGTGTAGGTATATTTAGAGTTTACTTCTAAACCCATCGTCAGCCTCTGTTAACAACATAACATATTTGATATATTTGACTTATGTTGTTAACAGAGGCTGACGATGGGTTTAGAAGTTAACTCGAAATATACCTAGACATTTTTTGTAAATTGTGTATAAATTTATTTATATGATGAGTAGCCAACAAATCAAGATTAACATAAATAATACCATCAAGAAAAAAACATACCGGAATGAATTAGTCTCTTTATGTCTAAAGGTATTCATAATATCTCTCATCCTTAATAAGGTTAATTAAGTAACACTATCTCAGAATAAACGAACGCTCTCTTGTAATAAGGTTAATTACAACTTAGTTTCAGTATCTATAAAATAACAGAACCACTTTGAGTTAAAACCTCTACTCATCACTATTTTTTTTTTAGTATAAAGTTCACAGACTAAATGTTACGTATAACATTAGGTTAGTTGACATTATTTGATATATTTGGCAGAAATAACAATTCTGCTAACAGTTTTGCTCTCCGATGAAGAATCCACTATACTCTAGGACTTTGATAACTTTGCTCCCTCTCAACCACAGTTAACACACTCAACCAAAATTGTAGACAATAGGTTGGAAACAATCATTTATTTTAAGGGGTCTCATTATTGGGGAAAAAGACATATTTCTTAGTGCAAATGTAAGGACGAACCCATAAAATAATAATAATTAAACTAATTACAGTAGTTATATGTGCTATAAAGAATAATCTTATGAATAGTCTAATAATATTATCAAAATAATACAATATATGCAAAAAACAATAGGAACACAGTTTAAAAATATATGCAACATTAAAGGTAAGTAATAAACTTAAGTTTTTACTATATATTTAATAGAGTAATCTGGCCATAGTTTCATACACATTACTGCACATACATAATTATGTATTTAGTTCAGATGCAATTATAATGATTTTTATATATTTGTAATGGTATAGTGTTACTTTACTGATAACAATCTAAATACCGTATTTAATGATAGTATATTTATGTTTTTGAATTTTTTTATTCAACAGAATGGTCGAATACATTAGGATTGAGTATTATTTAGCTATAATTAGGAATGGGCATAATAGCTGAACTACAATACGTCTGCTGAATATCTTAAAATCTCAGGGAAGTGTTAAAGTTCCTAATTATATTTGAACTAAATATAAAAGTGCAAGATTAAATTATGATACACAGTTGAATGCCTACTTGTCTGATCTCATCACAAGTCCCTACACAAAGTCCCTAAACGTTGTTGTATTCCTCATCTGAGCTGATGATACTACGGGGAGAGATTACACTGATTGTAGTACAGCCTAAAGTGTTTATAAGCCACTGAGTTTTACTGAAACTTGTAATACGTAATAATTAACCTGAGCTGATAAAAAAAGTGTTCTTATTTTTTTTACTTTAAATAGTTTTACGACCAGTCAATTAGACTTTTCAGATATAAAATTGTTGCGATGTAAAATCAAAATGAGTACATTTTATGAAATATGTAAAACACTAAACTGCAGTCCTGGCAGTAAGCTAATTACGATATGTTTCTGAAACACAAACTGTCTCACGATGTTAAAAAATAATATATGCATGGTGTAATGCATAACGTTCTTACTCATACCATAAACTATTATCGATGATCAGTTATATCAAATATTTAATATGGGGACGCCCCTTTTTGCATGTTTTATCCCAAATGTGAGTGAAGGATGAGTGGTGCGATCTCGTAGTCTTGTTAGGGACTAAGGCCGACGTGTACTTTAGACACAGCTTTTTTTGGATTAGCTGTCTTCATTTTTAAGAACATAAATGAGTGAGCCTGTCACAGTATCTAATGTATGCAGTAATGCACGAGTATCTGAAATTATAATGCTAATCTTGTTTTTCGTTGCTGAGGTAGTAGATAGGTCATAACAGATGCTATAGTTTACAACGAGTCGTTCCAGAATTTGGATTGCTAAAACAGTTTGTTTATTCAACGAATATCGGTAATTTACATCAGCACAAACTGTCAGTGGCTTACTATAACTACAACAATATTGATAAAAACCTGGCCTGAGCTTTTTAAAGACTTTTCAATGCAGTCTCCTTATTGTGCGGTAAAAGTTTACAACATTTGTAGCGGTGAGTTTGGGGGAGGGGGTTTATAGCTAAAATATTGGTGTGTTTTTTTTGTTTTGATCAAATATCTGAAAACGTTTCCAATTTAGATAAAAATACGTCACGTACAAATATATCCACGATAAATTGCAAATAAGAATGGTATTTTTCATAATCTTAATAAAGTAACCGGTTAGAGAGTTACAAAAGGTAAAAAATTTACATCTATCAAAGATGTTTAACGAACTGAAATATACAGGGTGGAACGAAGTTAGTGTTAAACAATGTTATGTGTTTAACTACTAAGTATTGGTGACAAAATGGCACTAATTTAAGTTTTCATACCCTCACAGGTAGGGAATAACAGACAATTTAAGATTTTTTCAAAATATTTGTATTTCCTTACATAAAATGGCCATAAGTGCACTAAACATTGTTTTTATTCCAAATTCATTGTCATATTTAGAATTCTCGTTAAATTCCCATTATTAATAGTACAAATTCATTGAGATGAAACATCTGCATAAGCCCTTATTTGGCAATGGAAGTTTGAATTTGTGATTTTTTAGAAAAAAGTAATAACTTTTTCCAAAGTTTTTCTATACTACACTGGACTGTAAAGAGTGTCAAATATTACTAAACACTTCTGCAGTTAATAACCTTTAAAATTATGTATAAACATCTACTGTTCGTTTGATTTGTCGTTCTCAAATTTAAGAGTTTCTCTTGAAAAACACGGAACGGCTAATGTTTAATTTCCTGTAAAAAAAAACATGTATTGGCTTCATTGATATGGCAGCAGCTGCTTTTAAAATTATTGAAATGGGTATTATTTGCAATTGTCAGAATCCTTGTGAAATTCCTAATAAGAATATTGAGGAATTGTTAGGATTAACACTTTATGAACCTATGTTTTGTGATGAATCTCCATTTAGGGGATTTTTCTTATTTATTGGGATAACTTAAATATCGTTTGCGGTGTTAGTTCTGTGGTACATTCAATCCATGTGCGAGATTGACTTAATGCAAATTACACAACTTAAATGATAACAATGATAAAGATGGGTCATATGGTGTGGTTTGCTCGCATGCCAGGTCACCAGACCGTAAGTCCACTGGACTTGTTTTGTGTGGCTATGTGGAGTACTTGGTCTCCTCATCTTTAGTTAAAGATAATCAGGAAATTTACAACTGGATAATGAATGCAGATCTGAAAGTAAGAGGAACGTAGTATTTTAATGTTACTGTTGGTGCCACGTGTAAAAACTTGGCTGTATATCAGGGAAATTAAAGGAGATTAAAAAAACTCAATAGTTGGCATCAAATAGAAGGCGACTATTAAAATGTTAAGGAAGTAAGGTACAGTTGTTTAAGTTTCGAATATTGAGTGTTTTAGGATTAACTTTTAGTTTTTGTGTAAATAAGTTAAACTATGTATTTCTGAGGTTTTAACAATTATTTTAGTAAAGAAATATATCACTTGGCTGAGTTATTTCCATTAGCATGTGTCTAAGCACTACAACCAATTAATTGGTTTACTTTACTTAGGTTAATTTTGGGTTTGCGGTGAACATATAGACAACATTGCAAAGTGTAGTATCTACATAATTTTAGAGGTTACTCCATTGGAAGTATTTGCTTATGCTTAGAAAAAAATCTTAAGTTAAATGGACCATGTGTAACTTTAAACAATATTCAATGAATTCAAAAAATAAAAATTAAACTAGTTTAACATGTTTTCACAAAACATACGTTTATATGGATGATAATCCTAATGGATCTTTAATATTCTTACAATAAATCTCACAAGGATTCTAAAAATTACAATAAATCCTATTCAAATATAATTGTTATTGCAGCTAGTGCCATGTTATTTAAGCAGGTACATGTAATTTTAAAGGGAGGCGATTTTGGCCATTCCGTGTTTTTCAAGAGAATCTCTTAAATTTGAGAACGACAAATCAAACGAACAGTAGATGTTTATACATCATTTTAATTTTAAAGGTTATTAACTTTAGAAGTTTTTAGTAATGTTTGACACTCTCTAGAATCCAGTGTAGTATAGAAACACTTTGGAAAAATGTATTACTTTTTTCTAAAAAATCACAAATTCAAACTTCCATTGCCAAATAAGGGCTTATGCAGATGTTTCATCTCAGTGAGTTCGTACTATTAATATTGGAAATTTAACAAGGATTCTAAAAATGACAATGGATTTGGAATAAAAAAAAATTTTAGTGCACTTATGGCCATTTTATTTAAGCAAATACACATATTCTGAAAAAATCTTAAATTGTCTGTTATTCCCTACCTGTGAGGGTATGGAAACTTTAATTGGTGCCATTTTGTCACCAATACTTAGTAGTTAAACACATAAAATTTTTTAACACTAACTTCGTTACACCCTGTATAACTTGTTGCTATTGAATCATGTTTTGTAAGAAGCCCGTGGCAAATTTAAAATGATTTTTCTATGAAAAGTAAACAAAGGCAGAATGAAAAAAGAAATGAGGTAATATATTACGGTCGTATTTAGATTTATACTCCGGAATAAGAAGTGTTTTCACAAGATTTTACTGGTAATAAAATAGTCTTTTCGTGTATAGGTTGTAATCCCTGATAACATTTGACATTTTATGACGCACATAGTATATGGAACTCCTTATTTTATGTTTCAATAAAAAATATGTGTTCCCAAAATTAATTTTAGTACAATATTTGAAGCCTTGACAAATGAATAAAAGTGAGTTCACTAAACAATGATATAACTAGACATCATGAGGTTTTTTTTCAATTATCATGAATTTGTTGACATTGAATAGTGCTTCAAATACAAGAAAAATCTTGTTAGTTTGTATTTAAAGAGGTACTTTTTTATTAGAGAGGGTTCTTAAAAACTAGAGAGTTTGAAGGATATCGAATCCATTTGGCTCAAAACTTGTCGAATAAAAACATGGTTTTTACCAAGATATACATTTAGTTACAGTTTAAATATATAAGTTTAGTTTGTTTCAACGGAATTGTAGGTTTTCGAGGGTTTTTTGAGTATGTGAATTGAATTATGCTATATTTTCCCTAAACAACGTGATATATTTACATTTAAAACAATAGATTTAAGAGTCTTCCTTAGTGGAAGCCATGTTGGATTTCTTCCCCATAAGAACAATGTTAACTTTGGGTCCAAATATCTCATCAGCAAATTGTCATATAATTATGGATAAGGAGTTAAATTTAAGGAATTGCGGTCCTCTAGAGATTGACGTTTTTTATTTCACAATTTTAAATTTTTATAATGAATAATTGATTATTAATTAGCTTAAAATTAAGCTAATTATTGAAAGGAAATGAAAATGGATTTTCGAAATTCAAAAACCTCAGTCACAAGTCTATTATGTAAAAAATACAAATTATAAATTTCAAAGCTATATCTTAACAAATAACGCCGTTACGTGTCCACAAATGATGTAATGTTTAACATTGTTCTTATGGGGAAGAAATCCATCATGGCTACCACTAAGGAAGACTCTTAAGGATGAAACTACAAAAAGCAGGAGAATAACTGGAGCATGTTGTGAGTTATTGGAATCAGCGTCGAACAAACAAGTTAAGCTAGTTTCAGTCACTAAAGTTCTTATTTAAATGACAATTTATGTAATTTTTACCAATATGAAAATAAAAACAGCTAAGTTTATTTCCTATTGACGTTATACATATGATGGTTACTCTTAATTACTAGATTTTTTAACACAATCAACGAATAACCTTATCTTAAGATAAGTTAATCATAATGCGTTATATAAAACGTTTAATTTTTCAATTTGTTCATTTTTATTTTGTTAGTTTTATTTATATATATTCTGATGATTTTCCATTTTCAAATCCAACCCGTTCAAAATAATTATACAGCATGTAATTAGTAACGATCATGTAAATCCTCCAGCTATATGAGTATTTAAATCAACTGCTAGTTACTACATGAGTGAGCTGCTCAATTTTAGTTATTAATAAGAATTATTTGTAAACTGGTCCCTTGAAAAATTACCCAGATGAAGTCTCTAACACGCCTTGTAACTAATTACGTGATTGGATCTCTCCTTGTGATTTTTTTAAGGGCCATAAAGGAGGAAACTAAGAAACTAGTTCAAGAAGATAATTTTTAACTATATAGATATGAAAGTTTACGTGTTTTCATCTTGTTTATACGTGATCAATTGGTAAACAAGATAAAGAGAAACTATTGAAAATACACCTATTACATCGCTTCTGCTAACAGTCATTCAGTTAGATGGCGTTACTTACGGTCTAATAGTCATAGTCAACTACTTCTCTGGTAGCTTTGAATACAGGGAATAAATAGATTTTAATATGTAATTGGTAAATTTATGATGAATGGTAAAATGTTAGATTTTTATTAACTGCATGTCAATGCTGCCAACCATTGACATTCAGCTAATAGACGAGAAGTACACAACTGATGGTTGATACACAAGTCTCCGCTGTTGGCAGAACTGACAGTACAGCTTGACTTATTGGTTGGATGCTACAAATCAATACAAATGTTTTGCAACCATACAAACTCAATATGGAAAATACAAATAGTTATTTTATGAAACGTACCGTGATCGTTTATTAATCCAAAATAAATCAGCAAAAGAAATATATTAGACACCTTAACGTTTTGTTAGATTATACATGCCTATTGGTTAACTACCGAAATGTTAAGTAAAGATTTTATAAAACAAAAAATTCCCGTAGAAATTAAAATATTTCTTTTACCGTCATGTTTGTTGAAATTAAACTTCTTTATGTATCCTGAAATATTATAACGTCAATTAACACTTAACACATCCTGCCCCATTCAACCAAATAATAAATAATTCCCACTTCGTTATAAAGGTTCTTAGTCTGTTGTTTATATATCATGATAAACAAACTGACCATTATTTAGAAGTTACATTACTTTTTATTTATGATGACAACTGTTCTCTCATGCATTGGTTTTGGGCCAAATGCAGTGTTAAGTTCCTGCTAAGCTAATAAAGCTGCAGCTAATAAATCTGCTAAGTAATCATAAAAAAAATATTCGGCTCTTAGGATGTAATTAGCTAATCCTCCTAGCTCCTAGCTCTTAGCTCCTAGCTAGCTTCCTAAGCTGGGTAGGGTTTGTTATGATTAGGCCTACAGTAGTTACTACTGTAGTTAGTTCAAACTGTAATTGTATGTAACGGGATTTACTGCTCCTGTTCCTTTTGTTACATAACAAAAATTATTTGTAATACTTATTTGCATGTTAAACTTAGAGCCATTGCAATTTTTTCAATCCGGTACATGTATTAAGTCTTGAAATTATACGTGTATGTATACCTAAAATGTGTATTGTAAATTAAATTCAAATTATGATTTATAAAGAGTGAGCTGTAAACAAGATAACACTATTAGAGAGGCAGCGTTTTTATATTACCAAAGGGAGTTTAGTGATTAAAAACCAACGCTGATTCCTTCCTCTAATCCTAACCGAAGGTGCGCTGAAGCGAGAAATTGAACAGTGCCTCATCGTTAGATACATTTTAATCTTGGTTTAAGATTATCAATCTTAAAATTCTTGAAAAACCACCAACTTGTACCAAAACATTTTTTTATAAATATATTTATTTCGATGCTTTCATAAAGGGTAGGACTAAAAATCATAAAAACCACCGTTAGTTTACCGATAAATATTTGTGTTTAGTGCAATCATAGAATTATTTATGATAATATGAATGTTTTTGTTTAATTCAACACAAAAATATATTTAGATTATAGCCAGAGAGTATTTCCGTATTTCTTAAATGTCTTAAAAAAATCATTCTACATCATATTCATGTAAAAATAATTAAAAAGCTAAAATACGATAAATGTAATAATGTGATATCCACCGTTGAATCCTCCCAATGGCAAACCAGTTTTTCTATTCCATTATTTTTTTATACAATTTGTTATTTTATGTTTCACGAAACTCAACCAAATTGTATGAATTAAGGCAAAGAACCTTTTTTTGCGAAGCATGTCAAAACTGACAATACCGCTGTAAAACAAATACATTGTGTGTCTGATGAACAAATGGTAAATAGGTTATATGATATGATGACGTTAAATCACTTTTTTATACTTTTGCGGAATACAAACAACAAAACTAGTTGTCTCGGAATACGGAGGCTAATTACTATGTTTTTTTCCAAATGTCATGCGATTTGCAAATAATTTATGTTTTTGCCTAACTAAAAACGAAAAACATGGCCATGAGTAAATAATGCTATGAGTAAATACTATTTATGACATATTGGGAGACTATTTGTATCCACACCTATTTTTACATTTATGAAACAGTTTTTCTTAGCCTATATAACAACTGTTTGAAGACGGATTTTATAATTTAATACAAAAAGGTAGAACAAATAATAATTTTGACAAAACATAGTATTTAACGAGTACGAATTTTAAAACCTACTGGGTACTGAGCTTGGGTACTTGGATCGTTACGAATAAAAAAGTTTAATGTGACTATTCCTGTTATTTTACGAGCTCTTAAAAGTGAAATAACTCAAATGTAACCTCAATTCATTAGCGATAGTGGCCAACCATTATACATTCCTTAACATAAAATGTGCATTTTTTTATTATTCATATGAACTTTTTTTGCCAAATCTATATTTTTTATAGATGTTGATATTTATAACAATCAAATAAAAGTTAAAATTCTTACCAAAATATATAAACACAATATGATAAAACAAAATTTTTATTTAACAAAACAGGACAAAGATTATAAATTCGTAGACAAACAATAAATTGAACAATTTCTTTTATTCGTTATATCCATACGAATATATTTAATATATTTATTGGATCCCGTGTGTAAATAAAGTATTTAAATTTATATTTTCATGCAAACAAGACGTTTATTCAATAAATCTACCTGAAAATATAAACTACTTCGTTGTAAAGTCTGTAGAGTGAAACGCTGGTAAAAGGAAATGATTCTGGAATTAGGTCTTTCCAGGTCAAAGTTGTTTGTCCGTCTCGTGTAGCTCGTTTGGGTGGTCTGCTGTAACCACTAAACCACTTGCTTAAAAAAATATGAAATATTATCACCAAATATTCCTAAACTTAAAAAGATTTATCACTATAAACCAACCTACTTAGGACATATAACTATAACTATTATATAGTATAATATAATTGTTAAACCTGATAAGAAAACAGTATTATAAAAATGTGTTGTTATTAAAACATTTTTATTCTTTAAATTACGGATTAACACGTTAGTAATACATAGAAGGAAATGTATACAATTATTTCATAATATTTTAGTATTTGAATGAATGATTTATTTGATACTGATCAATTGGAGTGTTACCCTTACCGTATTTTATTGTATTTACTGTCTTGTGAGTTAACAGTATAGGTGTGTATATACAGGGTGGTGCAGAGAAACGGAAAATTTTGAAACCAAGAAAACTGTACAAAAAAATCTCTAATGGTGAAAATGTGTTGGTCAAGGGTGGAAAATGCATAAAAAATTTTGGAAATAGGAATAATGTAAAAAATCACATCAGTTAAGTGCTGTCTTTTGGGCCTATTCGTTCAATCGATTTTGAAGACTTAGCATTGAGCGACGCAATGTGTCCTCTGGGATGTTGGCGACGTGTTCTTGGATCTGAGTCTTGAGCTCAATAAGACTTCTTGGCCTAGTCTGGCACACAACGCTCTTTAGATGTCCCCATAGAAAAAAGTCGCACACTGAGAGGTCTGGTGACCGTGGAGGCCAAATGACGTTAGCGTTCCTTGAAATGATACGCTCCCCCCAAACAAACGTCTCCATGCAGCCATTGACAGATTAGCAGTGTGTGAGGTGGCTCCATCTGGTTGAAACCAGGTTTGCTGGATTTCAATATCTAATAAAGCATGAAGCCGTGGAGCAAAAAATGTCTCCAGCATATGAATGTAACGTTGAGATGTGACAGTTACATTTGAGCCATCTTCATCCTCAAAAAAGTAAGGTCCAATCACACCAAGACAAGACCCTGCACACCATACAGTAACCTTGGGACTGTGTAACAGATGTTGACGAAGCTCAGTGGGATTTCAATGAGCCCAGTAACGCATGTTCTGCTTATTGAAATGTCCATTTAAATGAAAGAGACAGACATCCAAACATGTGCAGCCATTGCACACTGTCACCATTATTTTTTTTTAGTACGCTCTCACGGTGACTGCACGCTCCGCATTATTTCACTGTTCAATCTCAAATAAATTATTACTACTTGGCGTCGTGACTTCCGTTTCTCATTCCTACAAAACATGCAGGTGTACCAACAACGACTTTAACATTTCCCGGTTCTCTGCGCCACCCTGTTTATACTGTATATGTATATATACTAGCAGAGTACCCGTCCTTCATATGGGGTTGGCATATAAGTTTAAAATGCTTATGGCAGTTATACCCAGGCTTTGCGTTTGCAATGGGGGAGGACAAAGATTGATAAAATTTGCTTCTTTAAATTGACGGTATACTAATGGTATTACACATCTACCATAGCCATAATGTTCTACCACTTCACGTAAACAATAAAGAAAAAATCACAAATTATTCATGACATTAAAACAAAAACATAACTGTAAAAAATACTACTTTGATAGTTCTCATTGCGTATCGCAGTTTTTTGTTGCTGCTTAGTTCAAATTAGCTGTTTACATAAATGCAAAAAAAAACTATAGTGCTGCACCCTGTTGGTAAATCTTATAACTTTTAATGCTTTTGTATATCATATAACCAACTGCTTCTGTTGAAACAGCTGACTAAATTCTTTAATTCCCTTTAAATATGAATACTCATAAGGTTAACATGGGGACTACAGAGCCACTGGGGCAGAGCCCGAAAGGATTTTTAAGATAAGAATATGCCTATATGTTAATTAATCGGGAATGTAAACTATCATCATGCCAAATTTCAGCCCAATAAATCCCATGCCTCACTTTCAATTTAAGTTTCCTAAATGTATCACTCGCTTAGCTTAGTCAAGAGGTGTTAGGTTAATGAGACATAAGACTGCTTAAGGGTGTTACTCAACGTGTAATGAATAAAACACAATTTAGAAAAACAACAAAAGTTACAAAGTGTTACAACAGCAAAATAAAACTATGAAAAGGCAAAAAACAACAATAGTCAGATAAATTAATTTACAACATTAAATTTACAAGAAAAGAAAATCAATTGAAAAAATTTAAAATAATTAGTTACTGACAACTTATATGGCTTGTTTTGTTTTACAAAACTTTAGTTATATATTTTATTCTTTTTATATACTGTTTATTGTCACAGAAGCACACGCACCGATACACGCACTCCGAAACTCTTGATCTTCTTGGTCCGGTGGCCCATGGTGATCTCCTCGATGTTTTCCTTCCGGTCCTCCAGCTCCGAGACTCCTCACCCCCCCATCTTCTTCATTAGCCCTTCTCATTGGCTGATTACCGATAGGGTGTGTGGATTATAGGTTAACGATGTTTCTTGGAAGTCAGCCCTACCGGTCATCGCCTAGCTCACGTCAGCTGGGAAAGGATTTTGTAAATCGATGCTCATGCTACTGTTCAACTCTGTTCACACCAACTGGTTGACTAAGTGAAATGTGAACAGAGGGTCTGCATAGAAGATGAGCACCGTGGGTACGGGGTTAATCCTATTTCTTACACCGTCCAGTCCAGTGGTTTATACGTGATTGAACTTCAAACAAACAAACAAACACACAAACTTTTACATTTATAATATTAGTAAGATATATATTTCTTTGTCTATGTTTCTTTATGTAGTACCTTATGTACTTTATATATATATATTTTTTTTTCTTTCGGTATGTTTTTTTATGTAGTAGTTTGTACTTTTCGCAAATGTAATAACAAGTACAATGCTGATAAGTGAATATTTGAATCACTTTTGTTTGTAGGAAAATTTTAAAATAACATTTACTGTGTAAAGCTCTGAAAAATCTGCTATTTCCTCCGAAACATGTGTAGTGAATACTATTCAACATCAACAACTGGTGTAGCAGCCATCTGCTATTGATATTGCCTACGTCGCATACAAACTGCCTTCTTGAGCGTAGATATTTTCTCAGAAAAAAGGAAACTCAAACATGTCAATGTTTATTAATATAATGCAGATAAGTAAAGATACCACACATATTTCGTATTAAAATATTAAAAAAATATGGGTTGGTTAAAATACGATTATATCCATTGCCTGGGGGTTTTCATTTACAAAGTGTAAGTATCCTAAAGATGTTCTACTTAATTTTGATCTTAACTATAAACATTTACTACTGTCATCACTAGCGAACTATACCACTAAAGTATGCAATATTATTCTAACTACTTTGACACACTGATGACTTATTTAGTTCTTCAGATTACATGTTGGTAGGATTTATAAATTTATTTTTAACTGATATAAGTGTCGTGCTCATATTCTTGTAAAATGTATTATTATCCGTAGGAGAAAACACGTTTTTTAGGAACCTAGGATTTTGATCTAATCACCAGACATATTGATAAGGCTAATTTAAAGTAGTGGGATCTGAACAACCAGCATTCCCACATACCTAAGAGCCATTGATTTAAAAACAATTGATCTTCCATTGGAAGACTTTAAAAGCCGTATAGCTTTGACTACTAAATGAATTTATAGGCCAACACCAGGCAGTGAGTAGTACAGATTTGATTGCAATTATTATTTACCAACACTTCACTGACAGCTAAGGTGGTATTCGCAGTAATAGCCTGTCATTTGATCTTTCCCTCAGAGGGTTGGATGGTGAACATTTTACTCTAATTTATGATAATAACATATTATAATTTATTCTTTTGAATTAAAAAGGCCCTTTATCAACTTCCTCAGCTGTAAAGATGTAATTTACTATATCAATACAATTGATAAGGAAACAATCTTACTTGCTAATACTGTTAATGAGAGTTATTGGCCTAATAGGCTGTGTCCCCAATTGATATAGAATATTATCATGTTCCAAGTAAGCTTGAACTCGTCTGCATTAATTACAAAATAAATAATAACAGGTAACCTCAATAATTACTATTTTTATGTGTAATTTGTGTGAACATAATTAATTCAAATGTGATTTTATAAAAAAAAAAAATTAAAAACATTTGCTTTTCCATCCAAATGATACATGAAAGTTGAGTATATAATATTTAACAATTTCATAGTTATTAGCTGAGAGACAAGTGAAATGATTACATAAAACCATAGAAACATCTTTAAGAAAACATCATAGAACACAATCTTAGAAAACATAATCACAGATCTTAGAAAACATAATCACAGATCTTAGAAAACATAATCACAGATATTTTTAACGGGTGTGATGGTAAAATTAATATGTCTGCAACATTAATTGATTTGGCTAAATCTTTTGACTCAGTCTCTCATTAAATTCTTATAAAAAAATTTTCTTTTTACGGAGTAGTTGAAAAATCATTAAATCAGTTAAGCTCATATTTAGCGAACCGTTTCCAGCTGGTGCAGGTAAATAATTCAAGATATAATATGTTAAAAATCCAAATTGGCATACCTCAAGGATCAGTCCTAGGGCCTCTACTTTTTATTTTTTATGTTAATGATTTGCCTTGTTTTGTCCCCTGTAAAACCACTCTTTACGCTGATGATACTACATTCCCCACAAGTGGTCAAAATCTGAACAAAGCACTTGGAGAACGGGATGAGGTGTTAAGCTGAAGAGTGGTTTCGGGGAAATGAATTGAGCATTAATAACTCAAAAACAGAATACATTCATTTTAACCTTAAAATAAATTCTAATGACAATAAATCGGAAAAATTGCTAGGAATCCATATTGATCACAGAAGCTGAATTGGAGTGAGCGAGCATACAAACGTTTTATGTAGTAAATTGGCTAGAACTGTATTTTTGTTTAACAAATTAAAGGACAATGTAAGTGAACAAATTATTATAAATTGTTATTACGCATTTTTCCATTCTCACCTACAATATGGTGTTATCTTCTGGGGTAACTCTGTAGGAGCTAAAACGGTTTTCAAATGGCAAAGGAAAGCAGTTAGGTGTATTAGAGGAACAATGCCCAGGGAAGATTGCAAAGCAGATTTTAAGGCCTTAAATATCCTAACCCTTTCATCTATATACATTTTAAATTGCTTATTATACGTAAAAGAGAATATAGACCAGTATAGCATCTGATCTGACATACATGCACATTACACAAGAAATAGCCACCATCTCAACTTACCACTTACAAGACTTACACTTACACACAATAGCTACAAATATCTTAGTATACAATTTTTTTAATCAATTGCCTCCTTCTGCAGTAACGATTTCAATAAAAAAAATTCTAAACAATCCTTGAATCATGGTTAAAATTAAAATGTTTTTACTCTGTAGATAAGTTCTTGTCCTTGGAGGTTTTAGATATAAGTATTTTTTAGATAATTTTAGATCAAGGTTCCTGTTATTTATTCTATGACTATGTTCGATATGCTTTAATGCTAAGATACCATTTGACGAAGATTGCTGACCCTGCTCCGGCGAGGGAGGTTCGTGGAAAGGCCCCCCCTGTTTCAAAGAAACCCAGGCCGAGAAAGCCCAGGGCTGAGGCAATCCTGATCAACCCCTTAGGGGGGCGCTCTTTTGCTGAAGTCTTGGGTCGACTCAAGTCTAAGGCCAAGCCAGAGGAGACGGATACGATTGTTAAGTCAATCAGGTGTACCCAGAATGGGAAAGTTCTCCTCGAGCTGGGGAAATCTGGTGACCGAGTGGCTTTTGCTGCAAAGGTCAGAGAGGCTCTGGGGGACCACGGTACTGTTCGGGAACTCGAGCCTAGGGCCTCGGTGGAGATCCGGGACCTTGACGGTCTTTCGACTGAGGCTGAAGTCAGGGAGGCTATCAACAAGGCCATCCCTGATATCCAAAATGCCGACTCCCTTAAAGTATGGCTTACGCGGCCCAACCGCAGCGAGCAACGCATAGCTATCGCTGAAATGCGAAACCAAGATGCCAGCAAGCTGCTTAATCTCACACACCTGAGAATTGGATGGGTCAATTGCAGGCTCAGACGGAGGGTGTTTGTACCGCGATGCTTTCGCTGCCTCAGGTTTGGTCACTCTTCCCGAATCTGTAAAGGACCCGACCTATCCAAGAATTGTTTCAGGTGTGGCGGCTCGGGCCACAACAGGAAGAACTGTACCGCAGCAGAGCGTTGTTTTCTCTGCGCAGAGAAAGGCCAAAAGGACGCCTCATTAGGTCACATTCCAGGGGCTGGGCGATGCAGTGTTTTCAAGGCTGCACTCGACCTTGAGAAGGCTAGGTCTAGGAAGTGAGGATTCTCCAGGGTAACCTTGAGAGGTCCAGAACGGCTGACTCCCTCTTAGATCAGCTGGCCCAAGAGATCGGTGCGGACACCCTTCTGATCAGTGAGCAGTACCGTGACAGGGACCCACACTTCTGGTTCCCAGATTCTCTTGGTACTGCCGCTTGTTGGGTTCGAAACAGCACGGAAGCACCAGTGCGAGATCACGGACGCGGCCGAGGCTTCGTTTGGGTCAGGTGTAGGGACGTCACGTTTTTAAGTGTCTACCTTACCCCCAACGAGCCAATTCGGGAATTCCGTCTGAAGATTGACTGCTTAGAAGACAGTGTACGGGGCACCACCGTTGGGCATGTCATTGTTGCTGGTGATTTTAATGCGAGGGCTGTGGAGTGGGGTATGACCTCTACAAACTCCCGGGGGAAATACATCCTGGACTTTGCTTATAGGGCTGCGAAGAAAGCTCTTCGTCGGGCTATCATCAGGAGCAAGGTTACCTGTTGGAGGAGGCTTCAGGAGGATGTTGATTCTGATCCTTGGGGACTGGGCTACAAGGTTGTAACCCAGAAACTCGGCGCCCGATCACCACCTTCCGTCATGGAGGGCACCACCATTAACAGGATCGTCACCGCCCTCTTTCCGTCTCATCCTCGGCGGCCTTTTTTCGACTATGGCGAGGTAGGGGACATTCCACTCTTTAGCATTAAAGAGCTGGAATCATCTGTCCTCTCCCTGAAAAATAGAAAAGCACCTGGTCCTGATGGTATTCCCAGTGAGGCTCTCAAGAAGGTATTCTCCGTTAACCCCCTCTTACTGCTGAGAATGTACAACACATGCCTGTGCGAAGGGGTTTTCCCAACTCCTTGGAAAAGGGCTAGGCTTGTGCTAATCAGCAAGGGGAAAGGTGACCCGAATATGCCGTCGTATTACAGACCCCTCTGTATGTTGGATGTGGCCGGAAAACTCTTCGAGAAACTGATCCGCTGCCGCCTGACGTCTGCCGTGGAAGCTGCCGGAGATTTGTCTCCTCGTCAGTATGGCTTCAGAAAGGGTCGGTCAACAATCGACGCGATATCCGAGGTACACAGAGCGGTAGAGCGTGCCGAGAGCTTCAATCATTACTCTCGCCGTATCGTGCTTCTTGTTACGCTAGATGTCAAGAATGCTTTTAACTCGGCGAGATGGGTCGATATGTTGAGCGCGTTGAGGAACAGCTTCCGCGTACCAGCATATCTGTTGAGGCTGATCGAGGACTACCTGCGCTGCAGAACTCTTAATTACGAAACTAAAGATGGTTCGCGGACGATGGATGTTACTTCCGGTGCCGCGCAAGGTTCGATACTCGGCCCAGATTTGTGGAACGCTGCCTACGACAGCCTTCTGAGATCTGAGATGCCAGAGGAGACCGTTTTAGTTGGGTACGCCGATGAAGTCACAGCCCTCATTGCTGCACGCAACGTTGAGCTAGCCCAACTGAAACTGAACCAAGTCATGCGCGTTGTAAACGCCTGGATGACTGATCATGGTCTGACACTCGCTCTGAGCAAGACAGAGATCGTCATCCTCACGAAAAAACGGATTGAAACCATCGTTCCGCTACGAGTTGGGAACGTAGTTGTCCAAACCACGCGAACCACCAAGTACCTTGGTGTCATGGTGGACAACAAGCTGAGCTGGAGGGACCAGATCTTCCGTACGGCGGACAAGGCTGCTAGGAGTGTTGCTGCTCTTAGTAGGCTCATGGCCAATGTCGGTGGTCCCCGGTCCAGCCGTAGAAGACTACTGATGTCTGCAGTCCAGTCCGTGCTTCTCTACGGCTCTGAGGTGTGGGCAGACGCGCTTAACAAGGAGGCGTATAGGTTGAGGCTCGCACGAGTGCAGCGTCAGGCGGCACTCAGGGTCGCTTCCGCGTACCGTACGGTGTCCGAACCGGCCGTTTTGGTGATCGCTGGAGTTATCCCAGTCAAACTCTTGGCAGCGGAGAGGAAGGCAATCTACCAGAGACAAGGCTACATCGGAAAGGACGCTGCAAGAACAGAAGAGCGCTCCCGCACTTTTCAGATGTGGCAAGAAAGCTGGGAAAGGGAGACTCGAGGACGTTGGACTGCCAGACTCATCAGGCAGGTCCAACCGTGGGTAGAACGGCGGCACGGTGAGGTTGACTATTACCTCACGCAGTTCTTGTCAGGTCACGGCTATTTTCAGTCGTACCTGCACTTGATGGCCAAAACGAATTCACCTGACTGCATTTACTGCCCATGCATTCCCGACGACGCGGAACACACTTTTTTCCACTGTCCACAATGGGATATGCTTCGCCAGGAGGCCATTCAACATCTTGGGGTGCTGTCGATTGAATCGATCTGTGAGACCTTGCTGAAGGGTGAGGACAACTGGGACTGCTGGTCGCACTTTGTCCGGAATGTCCTTCAAGCTAAAAAGAATGATCTAGATCGGAACATTGTCTAGATTTGATAAGAAATAAACGGCTAGACACGGCGTAAGCCCCTCGGGCGTAGGCAAACTCGGCCTAGTTCTGATGAAGTGCGACAAGTGTTCCCAGGCTAGTGTCCGAAGAGTAGAGGAGGTTTTTAGTGGGTAGTCTCTGGGCCTTAAGCCCGTTGGAGTCCCACACTACAGGCTAGCAACCTGTGTGCATAAATGCATTTTCCCACCTCTCCCTAAAAAAAAATTAAAAAAAAAGATACCATTTGACGATGTCAATGGGTGTAGAGCTGAAAGACAATAAATAGATTTGATTTGATTATATTTTATAGATAAAAACATGGCAAACAATATTATTTACAATACAAAGTATATAAATCAGTTTTCTTATGACTAAAACGTTTTCAACTTACTATTTCACGAGTGTATAGTCAACATTTGGGTATGGGAATTAGCCAACTAAGAAAGATACAGTTCATTACAGATTTGTTCGAGTTAGTTGACTGAAATAGATTAATTGTTTTGAATTGAGTTGTTTAGCTGTTCTCCAGTTCTGCCAACAAGGTACTGTGAAATTTGTATAACTAATGAACCATTGATAAAAAAATTATACATACATCATATATCTGGTAATTTAAAATAATTTACATCTAACAGACATTTCCCTTATTTCAGTATACTAAGTACGTTATTTATTGGTTTTCCACAATGTCATGGTGTTGACGATGGATTTTGGAATTATTAGTGGTTTATCCATAATTGATAAAAATTATTACATTATTTTATAGAAATCATGTACAATATTCCCCCCCAGACAAAAAATAACGCTCGACACACATAAATAAAATATATGACAGATGTAATACATATAACTCAAACATAGAAGTAAGAGATTATAAAGCCATAATCCTTTTTATATTGCTACCTAGAAATAACTCAATAAATTATTGTATGAATTAAAACAGCAAATGTGTATTGTGTATGGTTACTGGTAAGTTTCACCTAACGGACCCTCAAGTTACCAAATCAAATTTATTGCAGCCAGATGCTGCCGAGACGTGTCAAATCAAATGATTATTTCACATAATCATGAATATTCTGAAATACTAATTTACTTTACGAATAAAAAAACCTAACTATAAACTTTTTTTGGTAAATTTTTAGTGGTTTTGTTATTTTCCTCAACCTTTTTTGGTTAGGATACAAATTATACATTATTTTGTTATTCATAAAATTGTTGAAAACTGATTACACTGTTCCAAGCGTCCCTTGATTAGATGCTGGGTTTTATGGTGTAACGCCAGCGGCATTTCGTTTCGTTAAAAGAATGTCTAAGAATGCAAAAACATGGAGATATTTTCCTTCGAAATCTTTTATTTTCTAATATTTACTTAAACTATATATCAAGTATAATTTTAAATTTATCTGATTAGCTCAATATATCTATAGCCTAAAAATAATGTTATAAAATATTTGCATTAATTGTATAGTAGTAATATTGTTTAATAAATTATACTGCACTATAACGCTCCCTTTCATAGGCTTTTTCTTCAATGAGTTCATATAAAACTGCAATAAGACGTGTACCTATACTAAAACATTATTTTGTTTATAATTTTTCTCGCGTATATTCCTTTAAAAGGAATATTGCTGATAAATAATATTGTATAGTGTTTGGTACCTATACAACATATAGCTACAAATACATCCATAAGTATTATTAAGAATAAATATAGCATGGTTTATGTTATCAATCTATATAAATTGCATTGTTAAATAACACAGTGAACTACAGAGGTGTTTCTTTTTATTTGAAGAATGTCATAGATTTTTTTTTTACCACCTATTTACACTTTTGTATTGCATATTTTTTTACGCAACTGCAATGTTAATCTTTTCTGATAGATGACAATTGGCATCGCGGTTCTTTTTTTATGTTTACATAATTTTCCTCATAGTCTATATGTACAGTCATTTTTACTATTGTATTCTGTTTCTTAAAAAAATCCCTACGAAATTCTGAACGTTTTTTAAATTTTTTCCAACTTATCCCTTTATTTAGTTAGGTAAATTAGATTTATAACTAGAAATTCTGACCGATAATGATGGATGAAAATTTCAATAACATTTTACGTTTAAAAACTACGTCCTAGACTCTTTACAATGTGGTAGTTTTTATTTGGTAAAAGCAAGCATGACAATATTTAGAGTCAAAGCTTCCAAATTCTCAGACAATATAGGAATAACACTAAACTGTTTTATTATACTCCTTGAATGGCGTTGTATGTTTATAGCTGTTGTCGATTGAATTGCTGCTTCAAACCATTTTATTGCATACATAAACAATTTTATGTTGGTATTCAAGCACGTATGAGTATACAAATATGAAATCTTAAGTTAACTCATAGATTTAGAGCATGGTGAGTATATTTAAACTGTTTAACTCCACTAGTAATTTAGCTTAACACTGTCTATTTACTTATTACCATGCAATAAGACAGTGAAAACTGACAGTCTTAGACGTATGTGTTATTGTCATTATGCATAAACATGTTATATTTGGATTTTCTCCCATTTTGCATGTCACTCGTATCATTTATCATATCTATTCCATAGCTCTCGTAATACCAATAACAATATTCTGAATTTCACAGTGAATGACAGCAAACAGGTTTGTTTTTAAATTTGTAATATTTATTAATATGTATGATTAATATGCATATTTAATCTGCAAAAAAATCTAGTAAATTGAATAAAAACCTCGCCAAATGTTTTACCGAATATTTAACCGTATTCATACTAACTTAAAAATAAATGTTTTAGATTTGTTGTATTCATTTGTTGTATTTTTTATGTTTTTTTTTTAGGAAAAGAATCATAACGTCGTTTTGATAACAAACCTAAATAATTACTGTTCAAACAAATTACATTTTTTAATAAATGTTTTGTTATATTCCAGATATACCTCAAATAAAACAGTATTTCCTTACAAGACCAATGAAATAAATTGTAAAATGGCTTGGTACACTAGTTACAGGGTAATATGAATATATATATTCATTGGTTAATATTGGAGTATTATTTCATTTTATATGGGCTTTTTGTTTATAAGTACAAAATTCTACCGGAAACAGGCGATACCATATTTAATCAACAGAATAAATTTTTCTACTTTTAATGTGAATACAAAATTATTTCTTGGCTATTTTCGTTTGCTGTTTTTAAATATTTTACTTGTAAATTTAAACTTTGTCAACGTAATATGTAGATCGTCAATACAAAAGCTAAACACCCTTAAGATCCATTTTCATCCCATCCGAACAATATGATCGTCATATAAAAGCTGAGAGTTTATGAATCAAGTTGCTAGAAAGTGACAAGTATTGGAGCTTGCAAGGTAAAATGAAAATTTAATGTCATAAGACTTTCAGACTTTCCGCCAATATTACTTTTCTGAAGCGCACTTTATGATTTCGGCTTATAAGGCTTACATTTTCGATTACTTCAAGTTTGATACAATGTGAAATGGTTTCCATTTATAACATTCATTGATACCAGGTTAAAAACTCAAATTTAAAATTGACTGTTTAAGTTTTTGTTCTTATGCCACTATTTATGTAGAATTCTAATAATGTTAACATACAAGAGTGAATAACTATTAAAATCCAAATATTTCTTAACCGTAAGCTTAAGTGGCCGTAAACTTATAAAACTAACAATAACTAATAATTGTAGGAACTTTAATGTAAATTATATTTATAAAAGTAGAAAAGAAGCTGTATGGAAAGATTAACACTAAAACACACACACACACGCACACACCCACACACACACACACACACACACACACACACACACACACACACACACACACACACACACACAAAACAATCCGGGAAAACGGTTGCATATTCCATCAGACAGGCGAAAATACCTAATTTTCTGTGTGGAAAATATTAGTGAAACCAGGCGACACGCATTAACAACCAGATTTAGCTTCAATTAAATATATTATTAGTATAGAAAACCGTTAGGATTATAAGTCTAACACAAACCTTTGAACAATATTGTTTCCTTGTCCAGAGAAGATGGGTATTACTTACAGCGTATAAATCAACTTAGTTACTCTAAACAAACTTGACAAACAAGTTTATATTGTATTATAAGTTTCATCCTGAATAAGTTTGTTCTAGGAAACAAGATCACTCATTTAGTAACTGACTGAGAAATCGGAATACAGATGCTTGAAACCTTTTGTACCATTTCTAAAGTAAAAGTAATATACAATATTATTAATCAAACTAATTTGTCTATGTATAGTTATTAATAAATAAAATATAAACTAATGTGTTGTATAGTAGTTTGATTTTAACATTTAGTGGTTGCAATTATTGGCTATGCAATATGTTTGCAAATAAGTAATTTCCTTAGATTTGTATAAATCACGTAATTTATTACTGAGTTGTTAGCATAAATCTTACCTCGTTACAATCATTTAAATATCTTTAGGTTACATGTAGGCTTACCTTAAAAGTCCATAACATAAACCCCTGAATACAAATGTATTAGAAGTTTAAGCATTTAATTACATGGAAAAGAAATATTCAAAATGTAAGTAATTATCCAAAAAATGTAAGGAAATACAACCATTGTGTAAAAAAATATTTAATATAGGCTAAAATTTGTCAAAGACAAGTTTTGTCATAAAAGAAGTAAAAACATCCAACTCAGCAAATCGAAAATAACGAATAAATGCCCTTCTATATTTTTGTCGGGCAGAGTTTCATATCAGTTGTCATAAACAACCGAACGAAAAACATCGATCGTTATTTTTTTATTCGATTATTCCATTCAATATATCGTTTGGTTATTAAGTTTGGATTAACCTAACTAACTAAACTATACATGGAATGAAATAATTGATTTATCGATCGATATTTTCATTTGGTTGTTTTTGACAACAGATATGAAACCACCCTGTTCGTCTATACAGTAAGGGTTTATAAAAGGGTTTTCCCAATTTTGATCACAGTCCAGTACACTCAAGAGTTAAATATGGCCGTCAGGAGAATCCTGGGTGTTTGATTAAGTGTTTCCTAATTTAACACTGTTCAATCTTGATTGGGCTTTAAACAGGTTCCATTTGAAGCCACTTATGTTGGCTGGTAGATAATATTTTGTCAACTATACTTCAATTTCATCGATTACAGTTTTTATATAATACTTTATTAGTATGTAGTACTTTTTACTGCATAGTAACTAACAGTTTTTTAAGACAATGCACCGCATATGGAATAAACTATTACCGGAAGTCTCATGATATAACCTAGACCCTAGACTGGTTTACTTTTTCGTTTCGATGTCCCAAGAGGCCAAAAAAATCATCCGTTCAAATTCATATAAAACTAGTGATAATGATGTGATGTCGACATTATTTTGTAAAAACGTCTAATTTGCGCTCAATTACTAATAAAAAATTTAAACGGCTAATAGTTTTACATAACGAGCAGTTATATTACCCAATGACTAAATATATTAACACTTTATCTAATATATTAATATATTAAATATGAATAATCTCCCTTATTTAAAACCCGACTTTCTTAAGAGTGGAAACGTTATAATTTAGAGAACTTCTTGTAAATAAAATAATAGTGCAGTCGTTATGTTTACCTACGTAGTGTTTCTTTTATTTTATTTTTAAGGATTTGTCATGACCGCCATTTTTTACACTCATGATAAACATTTTATATATATATATATATATATATTTTTTACATAGGTCTTGACGATTATTACTTTTATTCTAGTCCAGGAATAATACTTTAAAAGGACGGTAGGGAACTTAGGGACACCCTGTGTATTTAAGATTGATTGCTCAACAAACTGCAAAAAAATATCATTTGACTTTGAACAAAGGATACACTTTTAAGATTAAACCTGAAACTACTAACAGTCGATACTAGTTCTAATTTCCTTCATCAACGCTAGAATGTAAGAGGATTGGGTGTAATCTTCTCTTTCATCGTCCAAAGAAATTGATTGGTCCAATATTGCCGTAATTGCTAGCGATGGCGTCTCTTGCTGGACCGCCTGACACAACTCTTGTGATACGACTTTCACAGCAATTCATTCGATTTGTTCTTGCAATTTAAAGGGTTTTATTTTTGCTTAAAACATAGTTTAATCGTATACTTATTGAGGTATTTATATGGCAATCTTAGTCCATTTTCTATGCATTTTCTGTAAAGGGAATTAGTTATTACCATTGTTTGTCTCATGGTAAGATCTGGCCCCAGGACCGGTTTAATTTTTTATTTTGAAGACCCAAGAGGTCAAAAACTGAATTTATTCTAATTGAAATATATAAGTATTTGTATATGTTTATATATGCTTTGGGGTTTTTTCGATAGCACGAAAACTCCAATTAGCAAAAATGAACCGAATATGCTTAAGTTTAGTGTTAACATGTAAACCTTTATTCGAACGGGTTCGTGAACCAGAACGATCAGACTTTGGGAACGGTATTTTATGGAGTAAAGATTTGTTTTTCAAATTTTTGACCACGAACTCGGAAGAATAAAATCGAACTTAAAAACTGTTCTTACACATGTTAAACGTATTATTCTATCCAAAAATAAAACTTATTGTAGATTTTAAAAACATTAATTTATACTTTTTCAAATGTTCTTTAAATATAAATTCACACGACAAATTGAAAAACCACTTTGTTAACTTGTAAAGTATATAATATTGTGACATTGGTTTGGAATCCACTACATAAAAAAAAACTATTTCCATCTGAAATTATGTTTATTTATTTAAGGAATGTTGTTTATCACCATTAATGTAATCAAATATCTTAGTTTTATAGAGAACAATTCGAAGAATGCCTCTAAATAGGTTGTTGAACGTAAACGTTCACTTGAAGCGGAATCTTGTTTCCTTTCACTGGCTTTGCTCTTTTAAGGGCCTAATTAACAACCTCATTTAACGTTTTGTGCTTTGTATCTGTATTTACTGACTTAGGTACGTAGGAACCAGGTTGAAACACCAAGTCTAGTTGGCCTAATAATATATATTAGATGTATTTATATTTGTTTTACATTAGCATCTTCTTTACGGAACAAGAATGCATGTATGTAAAAATGTAATAGTTGATAATCGAAACGATAAACTACCTTTAGGTTTATTGATTTACAAATATATTACTTATTGACTTTAACGAACAGTAATTTCAGACTTAAGAAAAAATCAAATTTTTCAACTTATAAAGAAACATAACGTTTTCAACACAAATAAGAACTTTGAACGTTGAATATTTTTTTATTATTTTAATTAATAATAACACTATATAAAAAAATATTAACTAACCGTTCCCCTGTTTAGACAAAATTCGGCTACTAACAGAATTGTATTTATAAGTCAACTAATAAACTCTTTGTTGCCATTAATACATAGTTGTCTGAATTCATTCCGGCTTCTAACGACACTTAACGATACGAATACAGACTAATTGTATTTCTTTTTTTAGCAGGATAGTCATCAAGAGTTGAATAGCAAATTACAATGAGTAATTAATTAATCTTTATTTCAAAATTATTTTACCCATATTTGCATTTGGAAAATATTTTCTGTGATAAACTCTTTTTTTTGTTACAATAATTTTGACTTTTTCTGCCGTGTACAGCACATTTTAGCGTTTCCAATTCTATTGTAGTGGTCGATTCCTATTTTTTTTAATTTGTGAAAGCTAAGATACACACTGTTGCACAAGCTATATTGCATTCGTTTATGAAGCTTTGCCATGCGTTACATCTGTATTACTGTAGAAAATTATGTATGTTGAGTCTATACCAACATATTTAATCGAATGAAATATTTACAAATGAGGAATTTATATTTGACAGTAAGAGGAAAGGGGGCTAAGACAGCAACAACTTTACAGGATTTCTTGAGCCTGATTAAGAAACACATTTTACTTCCCAGGGCCATAAGCGCGAATAGGAAGAATGTTCACAGCTGGCAAAAATGTTACTCCTTAGCGCTAATCAGTTTATCTGAGTATCATAAATAGGAAACACATCCAACACATAGCTGGAAACAACACGGGTTTAAATCGTTCCGCGGATTTATTTGGTAATTTAAATTTCATTAATTAAATTAAGCCACTCAAAAGTGTTATATCTTTCTACCTTGGTAGTTTATGCTCTAAATTAAAATAAAATAAATTCTGCATGTTAAGTTGTAACAAAATGGCCGCCATTTATAATTACGTTTCTTATATAACTAAAAAAACAATTGATTTTACAAAAAGTGTATTTTTATGGCCACCATTTTGTTTTTGGAATTTGGAAAATTGTCATGATTTTTTGTAGCTTTGTCTAGTCGTCCTTAATGTTCCACATAATTTCAATTTCGTATGTTTAACAATCCTTAAAAAATAATAATAAGTGAAAAAAGACGGCTGTGTAACTAAGGACTTCCGGACAGTTTAAATGTGATATTTAGATATGTTTCTTACCCAGTAGCAATACCCAAAAGTATTGGTAGATAGTTCTGGGACACTCTGTGCAGCTATGTTTAGGCAGGTTAGGTTGTTATATTTTCGTAAATATAAACAGAGTTGACGAATTGCCTTTTATTTATTTTTTTTTGCTTAGGCTAGTCTTTTCTCTTGTGGAAATTCGTTTGAAAGGTAAAATCAAACGATTGCAGTTCAAATTTGAAGGAAAACTGATAGTTTTTCAGAGATTTTTTTTTCACACGATTGTGCAAGTGCTTCATTTATTAACAAAATATTCTGTTGTAGCTTTCATCGTACAAAAATCACTTTTTTTTAATCCATTGTATGCCGGGGAGGGGGCTACTCCGTAGGTGTAAGTATGTGTGCGTTAGTGTGGATGTGTGTCTGTCTGTCTTTGTGTGAGGATCCTTACTGCGCGGGCTGCTACCATCGTCCCATTACTTGTATAGTTCTTATTTTTATTTAAAGCTTTATCAATGTTGTTTCCACACATACCCTTCTTTGATAAGCTTATATGAACAAATTTTATAAATTTTAGGTTTGTTTTTAGTATAAAACAATTCTACTAATTGAAATGTGTTATTGCAAAAATCAAACCTGTTTCAAAAAGGTTTTAAGTTTTATAAATGATTAAAATGTTAATACAACACTAAAACAATTCTCATATCTTTAAAATTAAGATCGTATCCAACGGGAAACTTAACATTATAGTTTTACTAAGCACGTTGGCTAAGTAGAGTCTTTTAATTAATTACGAGACATTGCTGGTTCAAAACCAGCAGCTTTTAACATATCGTTACTAAATTCACTAAAACGTATATTAAGACTCATATTTTACAGGGGGTTGATATCCATAACCTTCATATTTTAGGGAAAAATATTAATATATTCGTTTACGGTAAAAAAAAAAATTAAAAATATGGCTTATAAGCCATTTAACTCTGCAAAAATGTGTAAAAATATTTTTTTTTTTACAAACCCTTAAAATTCAACTAAATCCTATTCAGACCAAGTAGAGAGATTTTATTAATTATTAATCTAGCAAAAAAATTCACACAGAAACAATAATTGACGCTTCCCTAAGAAGACAATCCAAAATACTACACAACGACACTTGTGACGCCAAAATTTCGTAAGTGCTACTACAACGTCGTATATATTGATTATTTAAGGGCCGTGGCGCCTGGGCGTGCGCGTTACGCGCCCTAGCGGCAGTTAACCGTACCATCGTCAGTAGCGGAGTAGACTTCTACCCTTGCAAAGGTACCTGTCAAAACCCAACCCTGCATGACCCTGTCTGCTGACAGTTTCCTTATGGTGTCGGAAATTAGAGAGTGATTTTAATTTTATTTTATAAATATAGTTTTACTCATCATCAGTGATTTAAAATTAGTTTCTTTGTGTGATGTTAAAAATATTATTACTTTGATCAGTTGGAATCTTGGACTTTTTTACCAGGTAGTGATTCTTTTTGGATATAGTACTCAAAACATTATAAATGTTTAGGTGTAAAATATTGTGATTTTTACAGTGCAATTTTATTACATTATATCTAAAGAAACATTTTTTTAATATAATTTTTAAGAATGACTGTGTACAAATGTTTACTCAGTGACAAATATTACAACTTACTACCTACTACAACCTACTATGGTGTGCCCATGGATGGTTTTGGCAGTGCTACGTCCCAGCTCCGCTCTGACGCATGATTTGTCTCCGGAAAGCAATTTTGCCAGCGACAAATCACCCAGAAGTTAATTGCTTTTTATTTTGTCGATCGGGCGCTTCCAATCTGACAGGATTTTGGGATTAAGTGGCTAAATTGTGTGTGTTTGTGGCAATGGATATCAAGGGGGTGAAAGGATTAAGCGGATTTAAGTGAAAGGTAAGATTGTTTGTTATTGTGTCAAAAGGTTAATCAATTATTCTCTGCTATGCAGTGCTTGGAATTAGTTTAAAAAAGGAATATTAAGTTATAATTCATAGGGATACGTAATTGACTTAATTAACTATTGTAAATACAAATGATTTTATGACTAGCCTACATATAATATTTATAATAATCTCAATATTTTATAAAGCAATTTCATTTAATAAATATGCAAACTATAGTTATATGGTTATATGTTTACTGCATTTCAATCTTAGATTTTATTTTAACTGTATTCGTCATGTTAGTCATTAAGACGTATTACAGCTTAGGCAAAAACATTTCCCATTTGAATTTGTACACTGCTAAGTAAAAATAAGTAAAGTAAAGCTGTCTCTTAACCTGTCTTCCTGAAAAATATTTAACTTATAAAAAACCCTGCGCCGTAATGATTGGCATAAAATTGACGTATGTAATGGATGAGACGTGTTTGGGAATACTTTGTCAGATATGAATAAACTGTAGTCAATGCAATCAAAAACCATGTAAAGCGAAAAGCCTTTGGAAGATGACTTTAAAACAATATTGAAAGATTAATATAAACTGTCAAATTTACGTTTGATGAAAGATACAAAGTATTTTCCTATTTTAATGGGTAAGCTATATGATAATTTCCAGAATGTACTAGTCTTTAATCGGCAACTGTAAAACTAATTTAACCATACAAAACTATTTTAAGCAAAACTATTATTGTTTTGACTAGTTTCATCCGATAATTTATTATTTTATTATTTTCATTATTTTATTATTTCACAAGGATTTCCAAAATACAAACCATTGTGATGAGGCACTTTACTTCAATAACAGTTTTATGCATGCATAAACGGGTTCATGCTTTTGTTTTATGAAGCTAATACTAGATACCGAAGAAATATTAAGATATATGTTAAAGAAATGAATATAACCGAAGGTTAGGTAAATTGTAAAATTTCATTTATGTTTCGGGGCGTGGCTAGTCTAAGGACAGAATAACAATATTTTAATGAGTAATTGGGATTAAAGTTTCAAGTTTAAATCACCTGTGGGAATATTTGTTGGTAAAAGTTGGTTTAAGGGAATTAAATGCGTGTTGTTTTAGTGTGTAGTAACCTTGAGTTATTTTATGTGTCTAATGATAACATGATGCCTAACGAAGGTCTCAAAAAATGTAAATTTATAAGATATTGGTGCAGTTCCTATTTTAAATTATATTTAAACCACTGTATACTGTTATTATTGAAGATTTTTTTTTACAATATAAGTATGCAAATCTCTGTCACTGATAGATGATAAGTATACATACTTGTTTATATTTAATGTGAATAAGTGAAACACAGATGAAGATGAAAAATTTTTTCATCAGTCCTTCAACCATCAGTAAATTTATGACTAGTTGAACAATTATGAATTATACACCATTCAGTTTGGAGCGAACACATAATTAGTATAACTCATTGAGCCGTCCTAGAACTATAATTTGTCAACGAAAATTGCCGAAGGTCTATACACTATACAGGGGAAGCACTCTCTCCGTCTAGAGGGTGAATTTTAAGGAAACATATAAAGACTTTTTTACTCATTTAGATCATATTAGATCTTTTATTTCCATTAGATATTCTTTGGAATACATTGGATATTTCAGGTTGCAATATGTAATGTATACAATAATAAAATGAACACAGTGCTCGCCCATCTTCACGTAAAATCATTGTAAGTCAATTTTCCTGTCAAATATTCATCAATTGAATAAAATGTCTTTGCAGGTAAGAACCTGGTTACAACAGTTTTTAAATTTGATAATGTGCATGCCCCTAATTGAAAGGGGTAGCTTATTAAATAACCTTATGGCTAGTTCAGATGGCTTTTTCATTGATTTACTTAGTCTAACACAAGGCAATTGTAATCCATATATTATTCTAGTGTTGTAAGAGTGCACGTCATTATTACGCATTTAAATCTGTTTGGTTAATAATGAATAGCAAGTTTTGCAGATTAATGGAAGAGTAAACAACTTAAATTAACAAACCATGATTCATAGTGAATTTTATAATGGACCCCTGCAATGATTCGGACAGCACGTTTTTATAGGATAAAACATTTGTTGATGCCGAGGAACGCCCCAGACGATCAAACCATAAGTAATTCTAGCATGAAATAATCCAAAATAGGCTACAATATACAATAACTATAACTATAACAATAACTAACTACATTTTGCGAGACGACACGATAGAGTCGTCTTAGCGCAAAAATGGCAAAATTCGATCTCATGCATACTTCCGATAAGTGCATACCCCCTCCTCCTTGGTCAGATCCCTCATAAGTTCTTCCTCTATTCAAAAATTTAATTGTTGGCATCCAGCCAGCCACTCGCCTTGTTAACATTTTCCTGGATGTCAAATTCAGCCAATTCTTTGATTTTGATTTTAGTGATCAATGCGGTGTCGTCTGCGTACATGAAAGTTCCAGATGGCATTAACTTCTGGATCATTGATTAACGCAAAAAAGAGTAGAGGCATAAACATATTGAAATCCATTTTTTAGATAACTTAAAAAAATAACAACTCCCTGCCTCTAACATTATAATAACTTGCCTTGTCTAACAAGTAAGTTTAGTTGTCGTTGACTATGTCAAAAGCCTTGCCGAGGTCGCAAAATGTGGCCTTTTATAAGCTCTCTCAACTCAAAACAGTCCAACATTTCCTAAACCAGATTTTTCAAGGCTGTATTTGTCGAAACACCCTTTCATCGACTTTGTCATACTAAAAGCTTGTCCAAAAACTAGAGATTTAAATGTTTTAATAAGTAATTTTATTCATTAAACCTTGTCGATTAATGTTTGACAACAATTTAAATATCGTGTTTGTGTCATGTTGTAACATAACCACTAAAGGCGTCTTCATTTAACTGTGCATAAACGCATTTTTGTAGTGGATGGGAAAATCTTGTAAAAACAGTATTTAATAGTTAAAACTAAATTAAAAAAGGATGCATGATATTGAATTTAAAAACAAAATATTATTGCATAAGACCAACAAAGCTATAACTATAAAGCAATTAAACCATATAAACACTATTTATTGTGATATACAATATACATAATATTGTTATTGATTATCGTTGATTTTAAAATTTTAAACCAATCAAACTAATGTACGATTATAATTGTTTACGAATTATTAACTGTTATAGAAATACTTAATTATGTTCTGATATATATTGATGGTTTGAAATACATTTAGAATAAATCGTTGATACATTAGTGAGAATATAATACAAGAGATTAAATAATTAATTACAATTAGTCTGATATAAACAGAAAGGTTAAATAAATAACATAAAACCCAATGTATTGCCCTTTGGGATGATTTTATTGTAGCTAACAGAGTGCATTATAATATGACGGGTTTTAATGTAATAGCTTTATTAATTAAATGATTAACCAGGGTTTTATCCATTAAAGCTCTTTGTACAAATCAGGAATGATTCAGTTATGGAATTAAATCAAGTATTTGAAATAACAACTAAACTTATGCTATTTGCTGTTTGTTTAGTTCAGCATTTTATGGAAAAACTAACGTCAAACACACGGTAGATAAGTTAGAATCCTAAACACACGCCAAAGAGCCACACAGATGGGAATGCCCCAGGTAATACAACCTAAATAGCCTTTGAGACTCGGGACTTTTATCTTGCCTTTATTTGCCTTCATTTCCCACTTTTCTCCTGCTGGTATTTTCATCTCCAAAGACGCTTAAAAATAGTTTAAACTTAGATTATTAGTTTAGAAAATATCATATTGCACAGTGTCAGGCATAGGAATATTTAATACAAAGTAATATTTAATGCATAGAAATATTTAATACATATAAATATTTAATACATAGTAATATTATCATTTAATACTTTACGTAAAAACAGACTAAACAACTTATAAACAGTCGATGATAATAAATATGGACACATAAACATTTTAACGGCAGTTTGTTAAAAAGAAAATAGGATCCAACATTTTAAAGCCAACACTAACTTAAATCAGTTGTCTATAACATCCAAACAGAGAAGACACTGGGCTCGGCTGTCCGGAAGAATCGATATTAATAATTTGATGTGAAAGACTGATTTGGTTTGTAATTCTAGGACTTAATAATAACTGTCCCAGTTTCATAAACGTCAAGTCAACCAAGAAAAAAAAATAACAAATACAATATTGAGGTACATTTAAAAATACACCTTCTAGACATATTTTTTCAACAAAATACGAACCTTGGCACTATTTAATAAATTTTTACGTATATTTTTCACTTTATTTACAATGCAGTAAGTTTGTTTGGAAAATAAATGTTTCAATGGCAATGTATTTCGACCAGTGACAACAGTCATCATTACCTCCATTTGAAAAATGTATACGTTTTATTTACCAACCCTGAATATTCCATTTATGTTTTAAAATTATTGTATATTTAAAATATTACAAATTCGTAAATACAGCAATATAAATAAAAGACCACCACTGCAGCACACTTACAGACTAAGTAAATGTTCATTCAATTAAAATCGTACGTATATTCTATTTAAATAATATTGGAGTTAAAGAACACAAATGTTTGCTGCGTAGGGAAAGGAAAAAAGTATTTTTGATCAAATTATAACAGTAAAGGATAATATAAACTAATTTGCCAAACTTGATGAAAATCGGCTAAATAGGCTTTACCCACAACTGTTAACTTTTATAGAATAACATGGGAATCGTTGCTTACAACAATAATTCAATACACAAAACCCAGCTACAAGTGAAACTGGACATCTTCGTGTTAAAGAGGAAAATACGAAAAACCCGTTTTTGGAAAGTGTTATACCCCGTTTCAACAATCTAATCCATATAATTCGCGAACTCATTCTAGCCCTATTCTATATATTTGTACACATTCATATAAAATTTGATCGTCATCTTACAAAAATTGCTTAAATTATCGTGTTTACGGACACACATATAAATTAATTTTATTTTTTTTTTTGAACTCTAGGGACAACAAAATTAACAAGTAAATTGGTCCGGGAGCTGGGTCTTACTTTGCAGTCAATAGCAACCCCCCCCCTTTCGGGAAATTCACTAAAATTTTCGGAAACGAGGGTTTAAGACCAATAACTGTAAAATAAAAAAAATATCGATGATGTTTTATAACAAATATTTTGTTTTAGTATAAAATACACGATAACTTGTAACACATCTGCCTAACAAGCGTTTCTCGTATGGATTTTTTTTTATAAGCGTGAATTAATAACCAACATGTTGGCTACGTGTAAATTTGTTGTTGTAAATTGGTTAAGTACGAGAAATACAAGTTCCAATTTTCTAAATTCCGCACATGCAAGCCATCAGGTCAATAAAAAGTCACTAACTTTTCTTACATAATCAGTTTGTCTCCTTATCACAATTCACTTTACAAATATTATGTGTTACAAATGTTATTACAAATGTCCGTGAAATATTTAATCAGCAAACAAATCATTTACAGCGACTTGTGGAAACTAACCTTTCTTGGGGTGTATTTCAGAAGTTATTTTTGAGTGAAAAGGAGTCAATTGAAGTGTTGTCTCTGCTAAAGAGACATTATTTTACCCCTTTTGACCCCAGACTCTCCCCCCTCACAGGAGGAATCATCGATTCTCTCCTGACAGAATCCGTCACAGCTGTCCTTGTCTCCATCTTGTACGTCTGTACTTTGTCATGTATCACATCAACACCTATCTGCCATCCGTGTTTAGTCTCCTTTGTAATATAAACTTATGGGAGCTGACTATTTTAAAATTAGTAATATTTAAAATAGTGTTTGAACAATCGTCTTATGTTCTGAACAGGAACAATCTTTTTGAAGTTCCAATGTTTAGAATGCTCAGGATAACCATACATTAGTATCCTTTCGTTTACAGAGTTAATTTTAAAATATTTTGCACAAACTCCTAACCTAATTGAACCCTAGTACCCAGGATTCAGGGTCCAGGAGATAGTCGGTAGCGTCACGGACTTCGGGCCAAAGGCACCGATATCGTGGGTTCAGATCCTGGCCACTGCCGCAAACATTTTATCAGTACAGTTCTCCTTCGCTAGGTACGGGTTCACCCCTTGCTTTGCTGGATTAAGCAGTTACTCTATGTGGACGGGCAAATGCAAGGGTTAAAGAGGCCATAAACCTCTAAAAAACTCAATTAACAAAGAAAGGAAATATATGTGTGCTGGCAGAGTACCCGTCCATAGTACGGGGCTAGCAAATAAGTATAAAATGCTTATTGCAGTTATACTCAAGCTTTGCGTTTGCAATGGGAGAGGACACAGTTTGATAACATTTGGTTCTGTAAATTTACGGTATGATGTATTGTAATACATCTACCATTGCCATAATGTTCTACCACTGCTCCTAAACATCAGGAAAAAACGATCAAACACTCGCACAATATAAAAAAATATTAATATAATTAAAAACATAACTGTAAACAATTTTACTTCGACAGTTCTCATTATGTATCACAGCTCTTTGTTGCTACTGAGATCAAATTAGCTGTTGCCAAAAATACAAAAAAGACTAACAGTGCTGCACACTGCGTTGGGAAACCTTATAACGTTTTAATGCTATTGCATATCATATAACCAACTTGATTAGTAGACAAAGCTGACTAAAATATTTAATCCCTTTTAATTATAAATACTTATGAGGTTAACATGGGGAGCTACTCAGCCACTGGGGTGGAGCCCGAAAGGATTTTTTATATAAGAATAGGCCCATACGTCAATCGGGAATGTGATGTATCATCATGTCAAATTTAAGCCCAATCCATCTAGTAGTACTTGATTGAACTTCAAACAAACAAACACACAAACTTTCACATTTATAATAGATTACTTACATAACTGTTGACGTTTTCGAGATTTTTAAATAAATCTATAAGTTTACTTTTTAATGTTTTATGGGAAAATTTACATTTTTCGAACAATCCGCAGATATCCAAACAATTTAGTTAATAATCAAACGGTTTTAATAGTTGTTTTGACTGAATGTTAAGAGCCTACAGACTTTTTGTTATTACAGTACCTGCGACGGTTACTTAAATGGAAGTATCTGAAACCCTTGCAAAACCTTCTCAAAACTATAAAAAAACAATTTATCTTCAACCGAGTTAAAAAAACTATCAATTGATCCAACGGAATGTCCATAATAGATCCAATGGCCAATACTTTTGATGTTTATCAGAATTACCAAGGTCAGAAAAATAAATAAAATATCGTATTTGGGTGTGGATATTTTGGGTTGGTTCTTCAATGTTTTGATATTTATCAAATTACCAATTGTTACCAATGTACATTGTTAGATAATTTACTTATTTATAAAGTTGTTGTCAGAACAAAGGTCTCTCTATTGCCTTTATATACAGGTTGAATAAACAGTCAAGGCCCCATCTAATATGTTTTTAAGTAAATATACAGAGACATAATTTTCGTGGTCGTGTAAACCTAGCAGGAAATTTTATTTTATAATTTTGCTAATTTTTAGTATCCCCCAAAAATAGGGGATTTTTGTGGCAACTCAAATTTTTTTAATGAAGACCTTCAAGTGACACCTATAATTTTAAATTGTTTACAAAAGCTTAGTAAATGATGAAAGCCAGAGCACGCTATCTCTTCTCTATCCAAAATGGTAGCCAATATTACAATTACATAGTTTTTTTCTTATCTTTTTAATGTGTACTCTTCAATACATTTGATGGCCTACCTTTTTTAGACAGAGAACAGATAGCGATCTTTAGTTTTCGCCATTGTTTAAGTTTTTGTAAACACTTCAAAATGACATCTTACTTGAAGGGGGTTAAATAAAAAAATATTTATATACCCAACAAATCCCCCCTTTTGGGGGATACTCAAAATAAAAAAATAAAATAAAATGAACTCAATGATTAGTATGCACAACCACCAAATTTCATAATAATGAATAATGCTGCTTGAATAATGCTATGCTGTATATTTACATAAAAAAATATTAGATGCGGGGATCTTGATTTTTTATTCACCCTGTATAGTATTTATGCGTTGAAGTTGGGATGTAAATTGGTGTTTCCACTATACCGATGTTTATGTACTTTATACGATGTGTAATATTAAAGCTTCTTAATCTTTTTCCGTTATAAACTCAATCACTATAAAATAACGTTAAAGTTAAACTAAATACAATATTTATTAAAGTGTGTTGACAAAATCTTAATGTGAACTTCCAAAGAATTGTAATGAAGCAAAATAGTAGATAGAAATATATAAATAACTAGCAGTTTACCCGCCCTTTGTACGGGGTTGGAGTATAGTTATTAAATGCTAATTGCAGTTATACTCGTGCTTTGCGTTTGCATTGGGAAAGGACACGGTTTACGAAATATTGGATCTTTTAATAGTATAGCGCATCTACCATAGCTTTTTAAAAGCAAAAAAGTTACTTTATAATTAACCAACCTTATAACAACCTTATAAACCTTATAACCTTTTAATGCTATTTAATAAACTAGAACCAACTTGTGTAGTTGAAGCAGCTGATAAAAATTATTTTATTCCTTGTATGAATACACATAAGGTTAACATGGGAAACTCCAGAGCCACTGGGGCAGACCCTGAAAGGATTTTTGAGATAAAAATGCGTCTATATGTTATCGGGAATGTAAGCTATTATCACACCAAATTTCAGCCCAATCCGACCAGTATATTTCGCGTTTAATTGTCACAAACATCCATACATCCAAACTTTCTCCCTTATAATATTATAGTATGAAATATTAGTGGGATAATTTAACAAAAGTCACAATTTGTTTTGATAGCAAAGCAGTTTGAAATAATAGGCTTATACAAACCACAAAACATATACAATAATGGTTTTTTATCAATACACCCTAACTTTTGAATCCCTTTTCTAGAACGTTTAAACCAAATAATCATAAAAATTGAACTATCTATACAAAAATATACTTGAGGCTGTTCAAGCGAACACAATAAAGTTCATATTGAAGAACATTTAACCAGCATTTAGGCTAATCCAAAAAGCTCCGATATAGACTACTCTTTAAATGTAAATGATACTGCAAATGCAGTAATTTCTTGAACTGCCACTTTCATTTGAGGTGATTTTTTAAATTAAAGTAATTAAACCCTTAATACTCTGTAATTGTTAAAACAAATAGCAAATTTTAGGATTATTAACAATATAAATTAATTAAAATAAATCAGCATTGTTACATTAGGTACCTCTTGTTGTGAATGTAAAAATCTTTATGACAAATTTAACATTCAATTTACAGGGTGTTTTTTTTTTTTTTTTTTTTTTTTTTTTTTACTTGCATCTTTATTTATGTAAAAACCACAATAGATAGAAATATGCAGTTTGCGGGATTCATCTATTGACGTAGGGGGCCCAATTATTTTGAATTCAACGTTACATTCACATTCCCCCCTCTCCACCATGCCCCAACTTATTTTTTATAGCAAGGTACCCCTTGTGACATATCAAATGAAAGAGCACGAAAAAAAATGTTTTGTAAAAAAATTGAAAATCAGCTCATGAACTTGTGAGATAATCCCCCGTTTTCCCCCTGCCCATTACTTGTTTTTAAATAGCAAGGTACCCCTTGTGACATATCAAAAGAAAGAGCACGAAAAAAATGTTTTGTAAAAAAATTTAAAATCAGCTCATGAATTTTGGAGATAGTCCCCCGCTTTCCCCCTACCCATACTTGTTTTTAAATAGCAAGGTACCCCTTGTGACATAACAAATGAAAGAGCATGAAAAAAAAATGTTTGGTGAAATTCATTTTTCATTTGATATGTCACAAGGGGTACATTGCTATTATAAAAAAAGTTATCGGTAGTGGGAAAGGGGGGGGGGGTTATGTCACAAATTCAAGAGCCGATTTTCAATTTTTTTCTCCAAAATATTTTATTTTTTCATTCTCTTTCATTTGATATATCACAAGGGGTACCTTGCTATTGACAAACAAATAAGTGCCGAGCAGGGGGGGGGGATATCTTTCAAATTTATGAGCCATTTTTTTTTTTTCACTAAACATTTTATTTTTTCATGCTCTTTCATTTCAAATATCACGAGGGGTACCTCGCTATTTAAAAAAAAAGTTTTGGGCAGGGGGGGAAGGGGGGAATGTGAATGTAACGTTTAATTCAAAACAATTGGGCCCCCTACGTCAATAGATGATTCCCGCAAACTGTATATTTCTATCTATTGCGGTTTTTACATAAATAAAGATGCAAGTAAAAAAAAAAAAAAAACACCCTGTATGTTTGCATTACATCGGTATATTTAAAATCACTAGGTATGTGGCCTCAGGTCCACAAATGTTCGGAGTGAACATAGTGTAACAAGTAATCTTATTTCTAAATGATTAATTCATAAGGGATTCATACAACTTTCAATGGTCAATGAAATACTTTATTTTTTTGAGAATCTAATTAATTTTAACAAGCAATCTTCTTGCGTCTTTCCATCTCCTTTTTTGTCCTGACGATTTACTGTTCTTGATTAAATAAAATCCATATAATTATATCTCCTTTACTTCTTCCTCCGGACTTCTTTTTTTGCTATAACTTGTCGTTTAATGATTTTCGTCATATGTAAGTGGATAATTGGTAAAATTGCATGTTTCTTATATAATATTTAGACAAAGGTTAATTTTATAATTACTAATTAATTACAAACAGACATTGTTTGTTTTGAGCTGCCATTGATATCATATAAATATTACTTTATTGCAAAAAAAAATATTAAATTTAGCCGACATTGCTTGACTCAACCGTTTCCAAATAAGACAACTAGCATAACCAACTTAGAACTTAACAATGAAGTGAGGAGTCTATGATAAAAATGTTGTAAATAACTAAAGTCGATGACAAATCACGTTTGTATCATGTTTGTATTTGCATAGGAGGATTTAAATTAAAGTAGATATGAATTTTGCCAATTAGGTCGAATGTTGACTGGTTTACAAACGCAGGCTAAGATTCTCTGTTTACTTTTATATAGCCCATTGGTAACCATCATGGAAACCCGTATGCCTAATACTCCCTACACTTACTATTTTAAGCTATATTTAAATCGGACATACGTTATAAAATTAGGATTTGCTTATTACAAAGTTTTCACTGTTTTCTTTTTAAATAACCTTGGTTTGGTTAAGATACGTAAAGCCATAACTGAGTAACGAGATTACAAAATTCGTATAAGCCTCTATTCCAAAGAAATGACTAGACAATCTGTTATGTTCGTGCATAGCAGGCCCACAAGTTTTAAACATTTGTTCATGATGATTATTGATTGATCTTTAATGCGTATAAGTACATGTAGCTAATGTTAAAGAAGTGTTAAATAAATTAAAACCTCGTTGAAGATTGGCATGGCTCCCAAATTCATGTTTTGTGTGGTTTGAAGATGTTAAATAATTTGTTAGATGATATTTTAAATAACCTAATACTGTGCAAAGGAGCATAGTTGTGGCTGGAAACTCCTCAGATCTACAATTTCATTTAGACGGTACAAACATTTCTGAGTGAAAACAAAAGTGTAGATATATATGCAGCCAAATGATATTGTGAATAAGATTAAATGTGTCATTTAATCAGTTTCAGTACTTTTTCACTCCCTAACTTATTTTAAGTGAGGTGCCTAACTAATTTTTACAAAAAATACAGCATTCGATTCTCAAACCATAAACACTCCAATCATCCTTTAAACATGATCTAAAACCGTTTATTTCTAACAATAACCTCTTATACTTCATTCATATTCTGGGGGGATTTAAAGTGGTTCAAGGGCTGAAGTTCGCTCAGAATTGACATCAGGAGAGGCAAACAATAAGATGGAGTCAGCAAATGGAAATAAAGAGTCGAGGGACTCGGAGCCTCTGAAGCGGCGCTTTCATTTGTAAAGGAATCACAGTTCGTATGTTTGTACAGTCCATTTACAAACTTTTCAATCCCGGCTTACTTTTGAATGCCCTACTTGAACATAGCTAACGGTTATAGAAAATAAGAATGACATGTTGAGTATGTAGGACTATAGATAATAATTTCTGAATAAAGTTTGTACAGTCCATTTACAAACGTTTCAATCCCGGCTTACTTTTGAATGCCCTACTTCAACATAGCTAACGGTTATAGAAAATAAGAATGACATGTTGAGTATGCAGGACTATAGATAATAATTTCTGAATAAAGTTTGTACAGTCCATTTACAAACTTTTCAATCCCGGCTTACTTTTGAATGCCCTACTTCAACATAGCTAACGTTTATAGAAAATAAGAATGACATGTTGAGTATGTAGGACTATAGATAATAATTGTAAGATAATAGTTGTGTTTACAAACCCAAATAATGTTCTCTATAATAAATTATTTTAAATATCAAAATCTTAAAATATCTGTGTGTGAAATTATCCCAATCCGTATATTAGAAACATGGTACGCTTTCTCTGGTACACAAAATACTAAATTTTATACTATATTTTTTTATATATTTTTTTATTATTGTAAGCAACACTACAATAATGGCAATTATATTTGTGAAAACGCCTCTGATGATAATCCCTATAAAAAAAAAAAATAAAAAAATGGTAATTACATTAATCAATTTTATTTGATTTTATTACGTTTGTATTATATACAACAATGTAATCAAAATAGTACTGCTGCAATTACATGTATCACTATTATGTCACACTTGTCTAATCAACACACAAGATGACTACACATCGCATTAAAGCTTGGTATAAATAATAGGAATTGTTCACATAAGTCAGTTTATACATGTAACTAATAAATCGTTTTAAACATAGGGTTGTCTCTATAAATGCACTTTGTTGTAATTTTAAAGATTTAAATGACTAGAAAACTTTTAAACAATGGTTTTATTCGTTTTGAACACGTTTTGATGTAAATGACATAATATAATTTCATAATTAATATTGATATTTATCATATTTTATTGAAGAACATTGGGATAAATGAAATTCCATGAAAACAACCCAGGAAGAGATTTCCTTTTCGTATGTTTTGTGCTTGTGGGCACTACTTATTGTAAATCAATATAATCAAAAAGTAGTTTGTGGATGTATCTACAGTTTTACCGCATTTGTTATAATGTGTACATGTACAAGACTAGAAAACAATGGAGGTTAGGCTAAGTTGGTTTTGCTAAAATTGTTGTATCTTCCGTAGGAGTGTGTTACTAGGTGTATGTCTATACACTTGTAATTTTTTTATTAAAATGATTTACAAAGAGTTGGTCTGAGAATGGCAAGAATGTACCAGAATCCAAAATAATAGCCATACTTCAAAATGAATGCCAATATTGCATGTGATATAATATTAAGTGGAAGTAAATGAAGGTATAGTGAATTGCGTTACGCAAGCATGCAAACTTCTCTGATAATATGTGCAGAATAAACATAAATTTGGCCGAACAGGAAGCACGAAAGTATTTCCATGTTCGTGTTTAGCGTAGGAACATGTCAAACAAAGTTTGTCGGATACATCGACTTTGTGAACAAGAGATACATTATTCCTGAGAAGCTTGCTCGGAGGTTCCCTTGAGGCTGCAAATGAGCTAACCTACTCTCCTTCTTTGTACCTTTGAAAGTTTTATATACAAACACGTCCTAAAGTATATTTGGTAGTAGACTATCGTCACCTAAGATAAAACATGAGACTGTTATAAGTAGACATTTGATAGGATATAGGGTGTAAATGACTATTCACCTGATTTATGGTCTTCATTATATGGTTTTTTTTTGGCTTAATGTTAAAATAACATTAAGTAAACAAGTTAACCTTCTTTGGAGAAATATTTTCGTCATTCTTAAGTTAGCAAGCAAACTTACGCACTAATGCTAAGTCTTTGCTGTCAACAAGGTTGTTGAAGCTCTAAACGTCTATGAAAAATCCAATGATGTTGGTTAACTGAAGGATAAAAACAGGTCTAAATTGTCTAGGGATATTTGTTAATATTTTTCTAAATGGCTGCAAATACTTTGAATGCATCCTTAAAATTTACGATCGTTTCTCCTGCATAGCTTAACTGTTTTATAAATATTCCATAATAGAATACCTGATAAATGAGTAAACTCAAGGATACGTTAAATATATATATTTAATGATTTTCATAATCATATTTCTAGACCACTGTTAATTTTCGTTGTTATTGCAGATACTTCTAAAGATGGCGGAAGAAGTAAAAAAGGCACAATGGAAAAGGCTTTTTCACCTCGGCAAACAATCGCCTGAAATCCCAAATACCTCCAACCTAAGAATAACCTCAAGATAAAACCAAGCAATCGGTGAAAATGTCTCTAAGATTATGGAAATAAAATGGCCATCAATAATGTTCCTTCATGCACCTGACTACCTCTTACTTGTTTTGTCTCTGTTGTTGATTCTAACGAAGAGTGAAAGTGGAAACACATTGACTAGAATAGTCCAAACACGCTACGGAAAGCTGCAGGGGATAGTGAAGCCTATGAACCCAGCGAAGCATTTGAAGCCTATAGAGGCGTTTCTAGGAGTGCCATACGCCACGCCTCCTATTGCGAGCAATAGATTCAGCCCTACTCGCACCCCATCACCTTGGGAGGGTGTTTTGGTTGCTGACAAGATGAGTCCAGTTTGTCCTCAACAACCTCCTGACATTACTAACGACACTGCAGCGCTGTTGAGAATGCCTGTGGGGAGACTGAGGTACCTGCGGAGGTTGCTGCCAGAATTGAGGAATCAGAGTGAAGACTGCCTCTACCTCAATATCTACGCTCCAGCGCAAGGTAAGGCTATTGCATTTGCTTTACATTTCATGAAATAGTTTTAAAAATCATGCATAGCTCTTCTTTGTACAGACAGATACATTTATAGGTCTAGCAAGAGGAAACCTAGGCAACTGCAGCATTCGTGTACTTCTGTGCAGCCTGCTTTACTTCAGAACCGATCGGAATTTAGATACCTGACAAGAAGCATACTCTTTGTTACAGTAAGGATGGCAAGAGTCCTCTCTTACTTTTGTTAATTCATATCGGTAAGGTTAATCCGACAGTATGTAATCAACTCAGACTGCCTCGTACCCGAATGTTCTATAAACATCTCTTACTAATAGTCTTAACATAAGTTCTCGAGGCAAGCTTCATCAATAACCTTATGGATTGAAGGAAAATCGAGGATTATATTGGTTTTTGTTACATTATCTAAGTTACGTATTAAATGTTTGGCTTAAAATTCTTCCCAACATAAATTTTATGTGTAATAAGTCAAGATAAAGCTATATCTCTATCAAAAAGATTGACTACAAAGCTAACGTAATTAAAAATAACACAATTAATAATACGTTAAATTGAAACTGTGCGAACGGCATATCTATTTCAGAACTAAAAGATTAAAGTCATATGTAAATAACAAAATTTATATGTTTCTTTTAGATGAATAAGGACTTCAAAACGTATCCATAAATTGCTTGAAACTATGTTAAGAAAATTCAATAGGTGTAATAATAACCTATTGCATTCCAACAGATTCATTCACTATTGTGTGTTTAAAATAGCATTTTGAATAAGCTTGAAGTCGCTTTGAATATGAGTTTTTCGATCACGGCCTTAAAATTGTGCATATAAAGAGTACTAAACAAAAACTGATAAACTGAAAAAATCTGTACTGGGGCACAACCTACTTGAGTAATTAAATAACTTATAATATATTAAATAAGATACTTGCATATTTAAATCATTTATCTCTATAGGATATGGGAGAAAACAATATAATATTAACTTTTTTATCTGTTACTTTAATATGTTGATTTAACACAATATCCATGGAGTAACATAGTCATCTAATATTTAAATAAATAAGGAATAGTACTTGCTTCTCATAAATTGAGTTTATGACTATCCAAACAATTGTTGAGACTTGGTCAACAATAAACAATAACCAAAATCAAATCAACTCAATGTGTTTTCATAGTCGTAACAACCACTGTCTGTTTAATGTTTAAATCTGGTGGGTATAAACTAATATTGGCTTTGCGTGTTTATTTATCATAGCTTCGCTTGATACACTTGAAACGCTCAGGCCTTATATGATGACAGGAAAATACATGATCTGAGAGACCTCTAACTTATTTAAAACAATTCGTTAGCTAGAGTACAAGGCACAAGGATAAGTCAGTTAGAAGACACAATAGTCAATTAGGATTGTCAATTGTAAGGCAATAAAGAATGAGGATCGTAAAATATTTTTATTTTTTAAACGTGGCTAGATTTTAATGCATGTTTTATGTATATTTTATCTAATAATAACAACTATAATTCTATGTCAATAAACAACTAATTTTTCTTTAAAGTAATAGCTTTGCCTTTTACTTTATTTTATTTTATGAAATTAATTACATTGTGTTCTCAGTTATCTTAGCTCTATAAATGCTTTTATTAATTATCTTCGAATTTTTAAGGTTGCCTATCCTTGTTTCCTGTACAGATGTGGCTGGAGGGAAGTTGACCAGACATCCTGTTCTGCTGTTTATTCATGGAGAGTCCTTTTCCTGGAACTCCGGAAATCCTTACGACGGAAGTGTGTTGGCCAGCTACGCAGACTTAGTTGTAGTAACTCTCAACTACAGGCTTGGCATTTTGGGTAAGAAATATAGTTTTTACCTTCTAGATAAACTTTAATATTGTAGTTGATTATATTTTGATAAATAATTTAAGAAATATATTGGAATTGGTGTCCATAATCACGTAATTTACGACATTCAAGATTATGCTTTAATCTATTCAATTAAAATTTATATAATTTGATTGAAGTATAATATATGTTTATTTATGCACGAAATAAAAGTAACAAATTGAGCTAATATTGATAAATATTTTACTGATTCAATTTAAAAGGTTTTAGAGTACCTGTAGTAAGTTTTAATAAATAAACACAATAATAAAACTCCATAAAAAAATGTTTGTAAGAGGATAGTTTTGGGTGAGTCTACTAATACAGGCCATTTACGTTTTAAATGAATTGAATACAAACTCCTTTTTGTAAAATAACTATAACAATATTAATGCATATTTCTCCGTTATCAATACATACATTTAAAAGTAAACAGATCAATTTAATTGAAATCCATTTATGAATTAGCGGATGTAATCATCTACAACCATTCATTAAAATGCTAGTGGTTAACGTGGCGTAGCTGAATAACAATCAATAAATACCATGATAAAACGTCACTATCATTTATATTATAATTTTAAATACTCATGGATTAATTCATTGACCTTAGTAATAAATAGGATATCAAAATTAAATTTGACTACATATACTCTCTATTCTATATAACAGTCATATAAATTCAGTGAACATGATCCTTTATGGGTGTTAGCACTGACTACCTACTACCTACCTGATTTTGGCAAATTTTAGATTAATGAATCTTATAACACACAATTAAGCTCATAAAAGAGCTCATAAAAAGAATCGTTATGAAACAAAATCCCATTACCTCCCAGCACTGCAGTAATGAAGACATTGTGTTAAAGTACACCTGGTGACGTTGAAGCTATTTATTTTGTATTTTTCTATGATTCGTGAAAATGTAAAAGTCATTACGGAAATACTTATTAATTTGTATGCAGATAGTTGCTCAAATAGTTTGCAATATCATCACCTTAGTGGATTTTGGTAATGAATGTTTTGTATTTAATTTGATTGTATCTTGGTAAATTTACAGTAAAACCTTTAAGTTTGTAAATTAATAATTTATTAATTTTGTAAATAAATATTTTTTTAATTCTGTTAATTTCATTTTTTCGTAATTTTGAGTTAATGGATATTTGGCTCCAAAGATACAGAACATAAAATGGCATATATTTTATCTAAATTAATGCATTACAAGTCGTAATTTAGATTTTAAATGTTGACTGAATATACTAATTTAAATAACTCGTTTAACATTGGAATCGAAGCAGATCTTATTTTAATACTTTATACAGAAGATATATATAAATAATAAAAAATCCAACACTAAGTCGCAAACCTTGTTAAGAGAATAATGTTGTTATAATTAGCTAGGCACAACAAATCCATCGAAAGTAGAGTTAATGAAATATCTGACACTTTTTAATGATAGATAGTTTACTCTTTGAAATAATAATATATAAGTAGAAATGTTAAAAAAAATAACCAAGGGCTCTACTTCTGGGTCTTGAAATGTATATATTATTATTTATTATAAAGCTTTGCCACGTAACTGGTAACAGCTATGTGTTTGGTTAAATGAGCTGAACAAGGCATGAACAGGGACGCACAAACACCACCATACATGTTTTAGGGATGTGTTGCAGTTTTCCAGCTCATAATGGTATAGAATTGTTTCGTTTTCGTAAATTTTAAAATTTGTGAATATTATCGGTTAAGTACCCAACTTTGGCAATTAAAAATACACTTTTTTGTATTAACTTAATCCATGACTATTATATTTTAACAACAGCCATAAATACTTATCCATATACATATATACCATATACTTATATGTCATATACTTACTTAATAGCCACATCAGCCAATATAAACCAGGTGCATCAGTGGTCCCGTTCTTAACTGACAAGCCACGCATTACTTTTGCAAGCCCAAGTGAAAAATTCCAGGAAAAACAAAGGAGACTAGAATCAAAATTGGTTATCATCAGTTTTTGGCAAAATTCTGTTATTAGTGGTGACTGTTGAAATTGTAATACTGAAATAGCCATTGTTACACAAATTCCAGGTGTATATTATGTAAAAAATCAAAATGGCTACAGTTAATATTTAGCCTCTTAAACAGTGCGCTTGTGTCAAAATTTTAATCCTGCAGTCTTTAGCCCTATGATGCAATATAAAAGAATCCATAGCTTACAAACTATCTTTTTTACCAGCTAAAAAAACAATGTTGAAATAAACTTAAACCATTTACGGTTTTTAACATATCCATTTACGGTCAATGGGTGGTTAGTTAGTAATTAAAACGGTCGTCAGAAATCAGAAATTTACATTGCAACAATTCTACTAATCATTCTTTTGGTGGCTAAACCCATGTTTTAAATGGTCGTTAAATTGATTTAATGACCATGAAAAACAGGGTTCCGTTGTAACATTTGAACAATATAACATTTTTAACACTGGTACACCTTATACCGTAACTTTTTCTTCATACATTTATCATTACACATACCAACAGTCTAAAATGTTTGAATAAGAAATATTTCCCCAGGTTTCCTGAACGCCAACGCCGCCCCTCATCTGAAGGCCCGGGTGGCCAACTACGGTCTGATGGACCAAGTCGCAGCTCTTCACTGGGTGCAGCAAAACATCGCTCTGTTCGGTGGTGACCCTGGAAGTGTAACACTTATGGGACATGGGACAGGAGCTGCATGCATACATCTGCTCATCATGTCTCCAACCGTCATGCCAGGTTTGAAATACTTTTGTATGAGGGTTTTTTTACAATTTATTATGTTATTTACTGTAATACACCACAATACACACTGAACAGGACACGACATTTTGGTAGTGACTGTACCACAGTGTTTATGAAAAGATTCACAAATGTTTCATGGTAACAACAAAAACATAATATAAACTCTTTTTGGGCCTAACTAGTATTTAATTTCTGCTAGTGGTTGTGTCACAGTATATTTAAGTGATTTAATTGCCAAAAGCCCAGTTTGGTGAACAAACACGGATCTTTCTTTGCGATTTTGAAACTTGATTTACACTAGCTAAACATAATTCTAATCATTGACATTAATTGACATAATTGTTCAAACATATTTTCCGTTAAGATTCTTTTAGCAAATCCTAATTTAATGATGCACTTGACAGGATAAGTGTGAACAAGTCTTATAATTTGAGTCTTATAAGTGAGGTTTTGCATAATTTGAAATTAAAGTCAAGCCTGGTATGTGCCTACTGGTAAGTGTTTAGACCAATACCTGATACAGATTATTATATGCATCATTCTCAAATACCATCTTAAAACAGTTTTCCAAGATCGAACTACATAATAATGTTACAATTTGAGAACCAACCGGTTATATTAAGCTATCTGGTAAATATTTTACAAACTTTAGAACCATGCTGCGTATCTATTTCCACCAGTAATGAACTAGTACTGTAACAATAATAACCCCCGCTAAAACAGTAGCTATGCAAACCTCATTTTTATAAGGTCCACTTAAAATGCTTGTAGCAAAACCAAAATAATGTTCTAATAAATTAGGTTAACAGCTTAGATACCAATAATATAAAACAAACAATCCAGTTTATACTGGCTAGACTTCTCACACCACTAGTGATTGGCCGACGCAAACAGCTTGAACTTTAACGCTAGTTAAACTACCTTAATTAGCACAGTTGCGGAAACTACAACATGGAATAGCCAATGGAAAATTGGCTGATTGGGAAAGTCGATAGCGTTTTAAAACCCTAAACACCTGTTGGTTCAAAACATGAATTTTACTTCTGGGCTAATGATATAAGTAATGCCATAATAGGGCTGTTAGACGGGAATTGACATCATCAGATTTTTTGTTGAAAGTGAGAGTATAAAGGAATACGTGGAGATCATTGACTTAGTTGAAATGGAATGGCCTGAATTACGTAATATTACCACATAATGTGTTGATGTTATTAGTAAACGTCTGTAGTCTAAAGTCAAGGATATTTAGATGTATTTAGATAAAGCTACGTCACTAATATTCTTTATACCATTTACCCTTCCTCCTTACTTACACCCAATAACCACCCCACTAATTACCTCTTTTCCGGTCCAACAGCCCTGCTATGACACATATCTGATGTTATATATTTATCTGGGTAGTAATGCATTGATTTATTTCATGACAGGTCTTTTCCATCGGGCAGTTCTTCTCTCAGGATCGGCTCTTAGCTCCTGGGCGATCGTTGAGGACCCAGTGACGTCAGCTATGAAGCTGGCCAAACAAGTGAATTGTTCCGTTCCCGACGACCTATTCAAAGATCACGAGGAGATCGTAGACTGCCTCCGAGACGTTCCCCTAGAAGATCTAATGCGTAATGACGTTCCTGCCCCTGCTTACCTCAGCTCCTTCGGCCCCAGCGTAGACGGGGTAGTCATCAAGACTGACTTCCGAGAAGATCTTCTAACCCACTTCCTGCCAGACATGCAGGGTCTCAACGTCAATGTCAAGAGAAGTGGGGAGTTCATGGGCGCTAACAGATACGATTTGCTCTTCGGAGTCGTTACTAGTGAAGCCCTTTGGAGGTTTTCCTCCACTGACATTCAAAGTGGTTTTGATTTCGAAAGGCGGGATAAGATATTAAGGACTTACGTTAGGAACGCGTATATCTATCACCTTTCGGAGATATTTTTGACCATAGTGAACGAGTATACGGACTGGGAAAGAACAGTGGTTCACCCGATCAACACTAGAGACGCTACTGTCGGTGCGTTGAGTGACGCACAGTTCGTGGCTCCTGTGGTACAGACAGGGGATTTACTTAGTACTCCTTTGGCAAATGTGGACACTTCCAGTCAACTGAACACGAGGTCGTACTTCTACGTGTTTGATTATCAGACGAAGGATGGGGACTATCCTCAGGTAAATAATACAGTGGTTATAAAATTGTACATACAAATTATTACCTAACAGCATTATAATATCCTTTAAAAATGTACACAATTAATAGAATTTTAAAAATAAGAATTTATTTTATTCATAACGATTATTGTGGTTCAACAAAAACCGTGTAGGTGTGTGTTGTTCACATCCTTATCATTTGAGAAAAGAACATTTTTAGCAAAACATAGGACGTGTTTAGTTAAAAATATTTGAACGTATTATCTTAGAAATAAAGTCAATGGTATTATGTTCATTTTAATTTTTTTTTGGGTACGTAACATGGAAAATTTTTTTTTATATTTTTAAAATTATTTTATTATTGGATAAAGTCTCTGGTAACAGAAATGCCAATTGCATGGCTCTAAAATAAGTCGTAAAGTAAATTATTTAATGAATGAATTCATTTATTCTTCAACACGTGTGATGCTATTTGTATTTACTACTAATATAATTTTTATTTACTACTGTAATAATAATTCAAATTCATCATTCGACTATTTGTAAATTTACTTGACAATTGTGGATAAAAACATAACACAGATAAGACTTGCCTTAAGTACAACATTCACGATATTATACGTCAAGATATGAATGCTATTAGTGTAAGTGCTCTTAGAGCCATTACATTTGTGGTATTGTTGTAGAGGCTGGGTACAGTCCACGGGGACGAATTGACCTACTTCTTGGGAGCTCCTCTAGTTGATGGTTTCTCTCATTTCCTCAAAAACTACACCAAGTCTGAGATTGCGCTGTGTGAGTCCGTCATAACCTACCTCACCAACTTCATCAAAACAGGGTAAGAGATTGATAACTGTTAGTTTTTCACTTACCTTTACTAAATAACGATGAATATTTATCTTGTCATAAAAATTTGTTACATTGATTATGAAAATATTTTAAATTTATCAATCATAACCGAAATGGAAAAATCTAATTTTTTTTGACAAAGTCAAGCTGTAGAGTGCTTTGAAATCACAAAGAATTGCAGTACATACACGTGACATATACATGCACATCTCAAATCTATTATACCTCCTACAATGGGCTCTTAAATAAAAATAGTCGTGGATGTATATATAGGCCTAATAATCCTTCACTAGAGCCAAAAAAAAAACAGAAACATGTATTATGGATGCTACATTAAACACTTAAACTGTTGAGTGCGATGTATTGATGTTTTAAATAGAATAAGAATTAGTGGCCATAATTTATTAAAGACCATAATTTTTTAAGAACCTAAACTTAAACTAGTTGTAATTGTAGTCACAAAGACGTACACAATACTTAGTTTAAGAACCAAGCACTTTGTTTCCAAACGCACTACGTAATGATTTTCTATGATGCAAAATTGTTTACGATAACATTAAAAATTATATTTCAATCAAATAAATAACAATGCGGAATTAAATTGGTAAAAGCTATTCACTAAAACCTAATTTGCCATCATCTCAATGTAGGTCATAAATATATTCGATTATTATATTATTGGATACAAACAAAAGTTGGAATAAAGCTGTTACCACATGGCATTTAAAAACATTTTCAATGCACCTACAAATAAATTCCACTTGTTTTGAATTTAGCTATAATGCTTAATTGTAACTGTGTATTTTTATCTAAATCACTTTCGATCGAAAACGTCAACTTGAATCTCACAAAAAATAATCCCTTAAAAAACCTATAAAGCCACCAGAGAATTATTTACATTGAATACTTTTTGCGTTTTCATCGCTAAATCAATCGCCATTTGTCAATTGAGATTTTTATTAACCTCGTTATTGAATCACCAATTAAATGTCTAGTGTCTCTACCACGATGAGGGAATATTGGATGTCAGAGGGTGGCAGGGGGGTTTTAGAGGGGGGCGTAATTTCAGGGTGAAGGGGGAATCATCAGTGGAGAGTGTTCGATAACGAATTGTCAAGGCTGACATGTCAGAGGGCCAATTTCGAAACACTATACTGAATCCATACTGTCAGATGTGACGTTGTAACGTGATAAAATATTACTTATAATCAAAGTTCTAAAATAAAATTTAACAATAAACTATACATACTATTTTCTACGACATTTGGTGGTGTTTCAGATGGCTAGTTTGATAATCCAGAGATTTTATTTTATTTAACTTTGATAGTCCAGCTTGAAAATTGATTTAAAAGTAAAATGCGTTTAAGAAAATCGTTTATTGTACAGGTGTTAAAAACATTATTTTGATTTATAAACATAAGTAACAAAGCCTTTGTAAATAATAAGTTTGAATATATAAGCCAAAGGCTTAGCACGATAGGACTAAATCTAAAACAAATACATACAACAATTAATGCAATAAGTCTTTCAATCAAACATGCGAATTCGTCATACTTTTTACTAATATGGAACAAATTAATATTAGATGCGCAAATAAAAATAAAAATATACAAGTTCAAATTTATTATGAATAAAGTTTGTATATAGACTGTCTTACTTTAGATTGGCATTTGTTGTATTAAACTGTCTGAATAACGATTGAACTACGATGAAATCTTGTTTCAATATTACATTCTTTGAAAGACTTTCTTGAAGACATGATCCAATTTAAAAGTATTGTCCTGAATGCAACTCACGTTTACGTCAGTTACATTCTCCAAGCATATAATGGTATGTCCTGTATGAACTAAAAGTATGCCAGAGGCTAGTTTAAAGATGAAAATCAATATTCGCCTGGAATTTGTGGAAGTAAAGAAGGTATAAATTAATACAACTTAATTGAAATCTATCAAAGAGTTAGAGAACATATTGAATAATTAATTATTTTTTAAATTTGTATAGCGTGTATATTCAGAGTTGAAAACAAATGTTCATTATGTGTGGACAGTTCTTGCTACAGTTAATGCACATTACAGACGGTTTTATGGTTTCAGGAATCCAAACGATAAGGACAAACAGGATGCCTCCCTTCCTATTTCTAAGGAGAGGAACAGATTCAGATCCATTGTATGGGAGGAGTATGACCCAGTTCACCAGAAGTATCTGGAAATAGGTCAGTATTTACATGTTTATGAATACCTTACCGTGGTTTAGAGGAAAGGCAAGAATCTTTTTTAATGAGTGTATGCATTAAAGTATGCAATGCATCTTCAATGATGTGGATCATTATTATTAACCACTCCGTCCGGAACTTGTATATCTTGTTACTGATGTATTTTTCCATCTTTTTTATATAATTTAATCTCAAATTTCACAAGTTGTTCGATTATTTACCAGCTTTTTTTAATAAATGATAGAAAATACTCCTGCAGCCTAGTATTGTTCTACAATGTTTGTTTTATAACACTATTAAGTGTTTACCTTTGGCGATGCAGCCAAATATTCAATATTATTTTCTAAGTTTTGCATTATGAGATTTATTTTCGTATCATTATTCTGTTCTTGATCTGTATAGCAAATTTGCTAGGTTTAAAAAAAAAAAATCAAACCAATTAGTTTTTTTGTTAATATGTTGAATATAAATACTATTAATTTACTTGCGTTATTGACTTTTTTATTTTAAATGTAGGACAATCTTTTTATTTTAAATTTTTCATAATGGTGAAACCCAAACCATGATATGTTCGTCTTTAAGCCTTAATTAATTAACTAACCATCATAATTTACAATACTTAGAGCATTTTCTTGTCTTGCAACACGTATAGATTTATAGCAGAGTAAACAAATTATAATAATACTTATTTGATAATTTATTTATACAGTGTACATATTACAGTTTGTTTGACGTTTTTATTTTGTAAGTTCAACAGATATTGAGGGTGTGTATGACAATAAAAAACACTATAAATATAATTATTAATTGTATGTCTAAGATTTAGAATTTTTTACCAACAACATACTATGTAGACAGTTGTCCTTGGTATGCACCATTACATAATATCAGTTAGATTCCTCCTATCATACTAATAATAATAACTAGCTGTTACCACGGGCTTCACTCCGTTTGACTTCATAAGTATTAATAACATTACTGATTGGTTGGATTGGTTAGGTTAGGCTGATATAAACAAATCTGAATACAGTATTGCAAAAAAATAAGTACAGCTGATGTATTTTAACATTAGGTATATGGAAAGTTCCCTTTAGAAAGGAATTACGACCTTAAAGGACAATTATTTATGAAGTAATAGATAGTTTTGCGCAAGATTTCTCGTCATGACGAACATTTTAAATGGTTTATGGGAGTGTGATTTGTAGTTTTCTCAAAAGTTTATGGGTACTTTTGGCTTTATATATAGATTATCATATTAATAAATAAATACAGTATATCATTTTCTGATATTTATCTTATCATCGCAGAATTGTAATGATTTCCATTTACCATTTCCCAGGCCTCAAGCCCCGCGTGAAGAACCACTACAGGGCCCACCAGCTGTCAGTATGGCTGAGGTTGATCCCCGAGCTCCATCGTGCAGGAATGGAGGACGCCGCAGCTCGCCACAATCTCTTCCGCAACCACGGTGACTCCAGCCTGTACGACGGCGCAGTTCGGCCCGACCCTCTCTCGCGCACCGACGACCTCCGCCGTCGAGGGTCCCTGAACGGAACCGTGGCCGAGGTCGTCCTACCTATCACAACAATGGAAACCATGGTAACCACCTGTGTCAGTGTGATCGGCAATCAAGGCTACGTCAATCCTCACGTATCTAACACCACAGACACTCTAGCTAGTCTAGAAGCAGCTGGTTACGCAGCGTACAGCACAGCTCTCAGTGTCACCATAGCTATCGGCTGCTCACTTCTTGTCCTGAACATCCTCATATTCGCTGGAGTGTATTATCAACGGGACAAAACGAGATTGGAGATTAAGAATCTTCAACAGCAAAGGAACTATGAGAGTGGAACTGTAAAGGGTCATTATCACAAGCATAGATCGTCTGCGAGTGTGATCGTCGATGTGGCAAGAGAAGCTTCTAGCGAATCTTTGTCCTCTCCGATGCATCACCATCATCCTGTAGCAACTCTTCCGAGACCGCACCCCCATCCTAGGATACCTACGATGGCGACGCTTCCGAGGAATATCAGTCTTCTGAGGACTCCGGAACCTCCCATGGTCACTTCTCCTCCTAACGGATCAGTCACGATGCACATGTCACTCCCAAGGCCACCACCTCCTCCCAAGTGCAAGTCGCCTCCCGAGATGACTCCCATGGGCAACCACGTGTCTCCTACATCAAACAATCCCCCTAAAAGTGCTTTAAAGGTGCCAGCTGCCGCCATGAACGAGATGAGGGTATGATACGTAAGACAGACTGATGTTAGAGGACGTTCTGTGCTGGTACTTTTTTCTTGTGTATAAAGACTTTCGAGCATGTAAATAGTTTATGGTTTGTAGGTTCTTGTTTTTTTTTTTTTTTTTTTTTTTTTTTTTTTGAGAGAGAGAGTTGATTAAAACGTACCTTTCTGTGATATTGGGTATAGATCAAACAATTTATTTCGAGTTAATTAGACCTACAGGGTGGCCAAAAATCCCTTTACACAATATTGCAGTAGGTATTACACTGTTATAAACACGACTGATCAGCAAATATACATACGTGAGTAGTAAGGCAACAGTGGGGGAAGATAATGAAGCCTCACTCTCCCTTCCCAACCACCGCCACAGCCCTAGGATGCGGCGACACCCAGTAGAGAGCGAGGGCAGCCTTTGCACGAGTCTCTCCGGAAATACTGAAACGAATGAGCTAACGAACTTGGAGTCGAATCAAGCTTTGCCAAGACAATGTAGGTATGCATGGCGATTTTTTGGACTAAAAATTATGTTTACTTGGTGTAGTCCACAGTAAATTTCTGATTAAAATAGATTTCTTTGGTTTAAATCAACACCAATTAAAATTAACTTTAGTGTAAAGGGACTTTTCGGCCACCATGTAAAGCTAAGTCGGTTTATTATCTAAATATGTCCTTTTTTAATCCACATAGAGCATTTTATTTATAAATGTTTTAAAACACAAACAAAATTTGTAAATTTAATTGTAGTATTTTCGTTTTGAATCTCTGTATATATATCCCTTTAAACTAAATCGCATCTGCTCATAATTAAACAATATCTTATGAGAGTTTGACATTTATTTATACCAACACCATTAATTCTTTTACTTACTTAGTCATTTACCGGCATCTTTTGTAAATTTGCGATGAAAATCTTTAAGGGCTTGTTGTAAAAAGCAAACACCGACAAATTTCAAAGAAAAATTCCATTCCTAAATTGTTTCATATAAATTTACAATGAACCTACCATACTACCTGACTATTTATGGGATTCTCAGTTATTCCTTTTATTATTATTTTTATTTATTCGCTTTCGTGGTTCGTTTTATTCGGAATGTTCTGTGAAAATATTTAAACAGGAAACAAATTGACATGTTGTTGTTTTTTTATTTCCTCACTATTGCATATGATTTGTATTTAAGACTCGTTAAACAGTTTTGCTAACATTTAAAAACACTCCTGAGATTTTTGATACAAGCAAACTAATAAGACTATACTTGAGTAGGCCTACTACAGGACGATTTGTAAATAGGATGTTTATCATTTAATTTATTACAGTACCGATTATAATGTAACAAAAAAGAAATATTGACTGCGTATTTCATAGCTTGGATACCCCTCATAGTTGCTAAGAAAACACAATTAAACAATACAGTCATAAATAAAATCAAAGGTATTTATTTTATTACATCTATAGATTTGTGGTTAATGTTTTAGCTATTTTAAGCAGCAAACCACTAAAGGAAAAATATAGTGGTTATGTACTTTTCTTCGCAGTAAAACAAACATTTTATCAACCTAAGCTCTCGAACTTTTTACGATGAATTCTTACTTAAAAGAACGGTGGGAAAGAAATAAGCCGATTTAAACGAATACGGCAAATCAGTTCAGAAAGAGTGCTCTAGTATGTTCCCTTGAGGTAGGCAGATGTGGCTGTCATCCAGGCGTGCTTCTATTCATGTAAGTATAGACGTTTCTTGTGATTGAATGAACAAGCCTGAGAGAAAGTTTTTACAAAGTAACATTACTTATTTTTTTCCTGCACGTGTTCTTATAAAACTTATTGAAGTGTATGCATTAAGAGAATCTCTACTTCTTATATTTTCAATTCGTTAGTGTGAAAATATATTAAATATTAACACAATTTGTATTATTCGGTAATAAAAGCGTGACGAATTTATGTATTTATGGAATATGATACATCGCTAGATGGCCATCATTTGAATATTATTTTTAAGTACCTGGCAATATTCCATATCTATTTTACCACAACGTGATTTGTGGTAGATTTTTTCGCAATTTTTTATCAATACCAATTTAAAATAAAATACATTTTAATCTTTTTACTAAACCATAATAATTAATCAATACTAAATATGTCTTTTTATTTAATACTTTTTGAAGTTTTCATTGAAACGGCAACCATATTAAAGTAGATATTTAAAGCCGAGTATGAATGGAGATGAGTGTAGTATGAGTGGCACGACCTTGTAGTCTTCTTAGTGACTAAGGCCGACATATTCCTTAGACATAGCTGTTAATTAATAGACCATACATCCAATGGCAACTAAGGGATCTACAGTTTATAGTGGAATCAAAACCACATGTTTTCCTTCTAATTAAATTAACGAATTTGTCTAATTATCAGGACAAAACTACGGATATTCGTAGTACTCACTAGTGCGGACATTAATCTACACCAAGGAATTTTGCTCAATGAATCTATGAATAAGAAAATCTCTACATGAAGGTTAGAATCCTAAATTAAATCTTTAAATCTCAAAATATTTAGGAGACTTTTGTAACTCTATATAATAAACAGTTGATTACCGGCTGTACCGAAAGTGCCACGACGTTTTATGATCATAATCCATACCGAAACTGCCACGGCAATTAGTGAGGATTAAAAAGAGGCCATACTAACTTTGTACTTATTTAAATCAAGTAATAGAAAAAGTCATTTAATTACCGATAAAGGCAGAAATAATTTTGTTCTAAAGGATTAAGATTGCAATGGAATGTAAAATTGTTCTTACTAAATCTATTATATGAATTCTCTTAACCCGTTATAATGAATAACTGTTAAAAAAACTCGATATACATATATTTTATCATAAATTTTAAGTTTATAAATATACCAAGGTTTAGGTAGGAATCATCAAAATTACACAACAAAAAACATCATTTAATGCACATAATGGATACGTGTCCTGAAGTATAAATAAAACACAATTGTGATATATATGTTGATCATATTTGGCAAATTTAATGATTTCATCCTATAATATTAATATTTGGCAAACAAACACTTTTTAGCTTCGCCGTAGCAGTAAACCCTACGTAGGTATTTGTTAAATCTAATGTTATTTAAATATGGAATAAATATCTCTTGTTTATGGACAATTTTAGTAAGAATCCAATCAATCAAATTGAAATTCTCCTAGTGTGCAGGTTTGATGCGGGCTGTGGTGGAGGTAATGTATTTGGAATGAGCTGGAAATACCATAAACACATGTTTTTTTTTTCAAAAATGAGTTGGAAATACTGCGTGCACTGCGTCCCAATTGTCTTAGGAATTTGGGTCCAAGTATGAGATCCTTTGTGATGACTAGAATACACGAAATTGAGTTCGAGCCTGTCCAGATTTTGTTTAGTATGAAATTTAAAAAATCTGAATTATGTGTAAAAATAATTATAAATCAATAATGAATAATCTACTCTGAAATATAGTTTTCTTGAAAATTTGTTCTATTCAGATTTAAAGTACAGTACGAGTTCTTATATATAATATCTACTAAATAAATATTGGTTGCAGCATGATAAAAACTGTACCTTTTTTATATACGCGTTAAAATCGTTTTAGTTACTGTGAAGCATTTTGCTCGACATCCTCCCCGTCTTTTTCTCTAACAAAACCACTTTCTTATTACGTCTACTAACAACGCCGCACACCCTCTCTTCGGTTCAAATATCTTATCCTCCATCGAAAGACTATCAACTAAGTATAACTAACACACCAATACGCTTACTACTAACCCTCTGAAGGATAGCACAAAACTGTTGAGAAATACCGAATTTGAAAAATATACCCTTACGCGAATCGAGCAAATAGTTGGGCATTCCACTGAGATTCCACTTGACCACTCCTCTGCAGGGCATGGTGGTTGGTACAGTAGTTGTAGTTCTGCAGCCTAGCGTCTTGGGTGAATAAAAATATTTTTGAATATTACAGTTTTACAGTATTATATTAGTATTTGATCATTTCTAGTGTAATTAAAAACGTCAAACATCAAACGTCAAAACGTGCTATATAAGTGCTATAAAAAGAATTTTATTGTAGAAATTGCATTGAGGTCAAGACTAAATTTCTTTACTTGTATATTATTACACTTTTTAAGTAATTATTGTTCAATAATTATATCCACAGGGATTGCTTTAAAACAAATACATTAATGATTAATAAAAAAACATGGACTTACTTTTAACCAATTGGAATAGGATTTTAGTCATTTAATATTTCCCAGTTACATAGATGCTTTGCAAATCTGTCATGTACATTACAAGATGATAATGTGGTCCTGGTTGAGAGGACATGATATATCAATGTCACTAGAGTCTGTCTATATTAAGGTTTAGTTTAGCGTTACTATGGACCTTACACAGGCTATATAATGCTGTCTTCCTTATAATGTTACTTACTAGAATTAAATCCACTAATTGTTTATGTATTTACCGTTAATTTAGATTCTCAATAACGATATTAATAACAATAAATAAGTAACAATACATTATTATTACAGTTTTTGGGTATTCAAACCTACTTTTTTTTATTAAATTGAACGTATTGCACCCTTAGCTTATAAAGAGTGGCCCAATTAATTTTAGTTTCCTATTTATAATTTATGAAAAAGTACACCAAGATGTACATTATCTTAAACTTTATTTTATGAACAAAATCTTAGAAAATTTTCATTAGCAGTGGAAAATGATATCAGGAAAATTGCCACCTCTGGCCCTCTTACAGCAGTTGATTTTTCGAGGTAATTTATATGACTCTTTGACAAGTTTCGAGAGTAATCCGGGCTATAATTTAGAAAATATATATCCTACAACATTTACAGTTTATTAACGTGGACACGAATCTAAAAAAAAATCCATAGACGTTAAATCACATGATTTTGGAGTAAAGAAATTAAGTGAACTCTGAACTTTGCATCCAAAGTTGCACGTGATGTGTTGCATGTTGCGCCGTCATGTTGAAAGATGGTTCTCGCTTGGTGTTCCGGTGTTGGAAGGATTAGCCGTTAAAGATAACGTTGCCCAGGGTACGCCCGATTGTGGTATGTGGTCAGCAATCTTCGGGGAGGCTCCTTCCGTGTACCCCATTATTGGAAAAATAATATCTAATTGAGCTGGTGTTTTTATCCGGACACGGAAAGAAAGAAGAAGAAGATATTGAAAGATCATGACATCGAAATAATATCTTCCATATCAATATTAATATATTCATTCTAAAAGTACTCGATTATTATGCACCTGTAGCAGCACTTTGGCCTTCATTGATTTTAAAAAGTAGGGCCCAATTACACCACCTAACCATAATGTGCACCAAAGAGTTACTTTTTTGGCATGCAGTGGTTTCTCGTGTATGGCGTGAGGGTTTTCATCGCCCCATATTAGGCTATTCTGTTTATAAACATACCCAGAGTGATTGAATCAGAGAAGACATTTTTTGATGAAAAATCTGCACAAACCTGCTGTTCTAACACCGATTCTGAAAATATTCTTCGCTGTCGATGATCTCTGGATTTCAGTTCTTGGATTAACTAAACTTTACAGGTGATGAAGTGCAAATCTTTATGCAAAATACGCCATAGGGACTTATGATAAGCCTAAAGTAGTCCGTGAACGACGTAGAATTGATAATCGTGGTTCTTTGTTCACGCGATAATTCGCAGCAAAAATATTCTGGGCTGAGTGTACTCCACGATGACGCACAGGTCTTGCTTGCTCTATCTCAAATCCGTCAAGTTTCCTAAAACCTTCTTTAATATATTGTTAATTGTTCTCCCATTAGGACGGTTAAATCGGCCATACTCTTTTCTTCGATCCACAGATCGTACGGAATTGTTATAAGTATAGAACAATTGCACAACAAGTGCACATGTTGAGCAGTTTTTTAGTGATTCATTTTGTAAATCTTGAGCGTAGTTACGGAACAATCATGAAACTAACTGAAATTAAATGACTATTAAAAGAAATCTGAAATTTATATACTTCTCTGTTAAATAATATAAATAGTTTACATACTTAAAGAATATTTATAGTGACATCCACTGGGACATTCAGGGTTTCCTATAAAACACATAAAACATATCAAATATAGAGGGTGTTCCACGAAGAGAGTTACACGTTAGATTTTATATTTCTTGCCCATTTATAGACCGAACATTTTGAAACTTCACAATTAATAAAGCATTTTTTTAAATATTCTGGTAAAATTTAAGCTCTCTAACCCTTGTAAAAACAAAATAGTGGCATATTGGAAAATGACACATTAAACACATTTAAACAGATTCTTTTTTAAATATTTTTAGTGTCATATTCAAGGGAAATATTCAAGAATAAAATGTAATGAAACCCCTAAAAGTATAGTTAACAATTATTAAAACTGCACCAAATACAATTTGTAATACATCACTAGTTAATAAAAAAAAAAATAGATTTATTAAATGATGTAATGGAGCTAAAATTTTCCAATAATATTTTTAAAACATACTTTATTGTTTGTGTCAAGCTACAAAATGTTCCGTCAATAAATAGGCAAGAAATATAAAATCAAACGTTTAAACCTCATCTTCGTGGGACACCCTGTATATCTATAACAGATAGATCTATAGATGCGGGGAGCAAGCTAGAGTAGTAGTTATAGCGCGGGACTTCAGTCCCTGAGGTCCCGGGTTCGATCCCGGCCAAGTCACCAACGGATTTTTGTCTAAGTGATAATGCCGCAACCCCTAAGTCTAGCATGAAGTAATGTAAAAAACAATCCTAGGCTCGTGCCTAGCGTCCTAGGACGAAAAAAAGATTTATAGATGAAATTAACTAGGAACCATTTAATTAAACTTTGATCTTATATTGTATTTGTATGAACTGGATGATCCACTTATTTACGGGGAATACTTCACGAAACATATGCCAAAAGTTTTAGGAGTTCCATATAGTTTAACATGCATCAAAACGCACATTCTACCATACCATTTTCGTACCTCAATACAAGATATTAGATTATTCAACTGCGTCAGTGACGTCACCCAAGTGATCAGCTGATTCGAACGAAGAAGTGAAACATTTTAGACAGAGTTTTTTGGTGCGTTCCCTCAAGGTAACCAGAACTTGCTTTCGACCAGACTTCTATAGATGTATATCAGATGTCCTTAAATGTTGTACAAGTCCATAAATCGTTGATATACTAGATACTGAAATCACATCTAAAATCCCCATTTCAAACCTCTCTTTGCCTCCAGCCAATAATTTGCTTTTAACATATCCTTTTACAATTTAAAACGTTGTTATGGTTTATAAAACACCATTTTGAGTCTTATTTGCAATGAATTCCCAAAAACACTAAACCTCATAGATAACTGTGAAACATTGTGACGTACTTTTCCACACTGAAACATATAACACTAGTTTACATGCCAGGTTTAAGTACCACGTGCTATACAGCACATTTAGTTTCCGGATAGGCCTCAGTACGGAGATTTGGGTTGGCCTTCCAGGGTTCGCGTCAAGATGTTACCTTCACACTCAGCCGTGCCGTCGCCTTGGCTGAGGTTTGCCGCGTCGGAGATCTCGAACATCTGGTTCATCACACAGATGTCGCCGTAGTCCGGATTAATCCTCACGGACCGGTCACTGCCCCTTCCACCGCAGTGAGACGTGGTGGCCTTCCATGGAAGCTAGTCGCCACCCCCGAAATCGTTTTCATGTTCAGCACACGACATCCAGCCAGGCACTTGGGTTCTGCACACCAAGTATGGGTTGACTCCGTCTGCCGTTGTAGCCTGAGGTCCACGGTCGCCCTCCTGTCGTTACAGCCGCAGGCTGAGGCACATTCCGCCACCCCACTCGTCGTAGTAGGCTGGGGCTTATCCGGCCTTACCTGGCCGTCGTTGCAGGTTGGGTCTGTTGTGACCACCGTCGATGCTACTGCAGAGTCTGGTCATACTTCCCATCCGTCGCCGCTGTCGTCTGGGCATCTGGTTTCTCACAAAGATTCCTGTCGGTGCTGTCGTCTGGGAATCCGGCTCATCGCACGGACCCCTGTCTCTGCCGTCGTATCGGTATCCTGCTCGTTGCAGGAATACCTTTCGTTGCCGTCGTTCGTCCGGGCGCAATAAATGTGACGTACTTTTCCACACTGAAACATATAACACTAGTTTACATGCCAGGTTTAAGTACCACGTGCTATACAGCACATTTAGTTTCCGGATAGGCCTCAGTACGGAGATTTGGGTTGGCCTTCCAGGGTTCGCGTTAAGATGTTACTTTCACGCTCAGCCGTGCCGTCGCCTTGGCTGAGGTTTACCGCGTCGGAGATCTCGAGCATCTGGTTCATCACACAGATGTCGCCGTAGTCCGGATTAATCCTCACGGACCGGTCACTGCCCCTTCCACCACAGTGAGACGTGGTGGCCTTCCATGGAAGCTAGTCGCCACCCCCGAATCGTCTACATGTCCACATGTAGTCCCAGGAGAATCTGGTTCCACACACAGATCCCAGCGTTGTAGCGGTACCTGGGGAGCTTCACCTGCCGCTGAAGTCGGGGTTCGGATCACCCACCTAACGTCGCAGCTACTACGCCTTCACTGCAGGCTGGGCGTCCATCGTGGGCCCAATCGAGACTACAGCCGGTAGTCCTCGGCCCCGTCGGTCTCCGCCGCCGTCCTGGGTGTCTGTCTGGTTCTGCACACAGATTCGTGATGTCGCGGTACCTTCAACTTAGCCGACTCAACCCGCCACTGTAGCATAGGGTTCCAGCTCACCCGTCGACCACGGCTACAGGCTGAGGTGCGTTCCACCCCCCCCACTCGTCGTCGTAGGCTGGGGCTCAGCCATCCTCACCTGGTCTTCACCGCGGCCTGGGTTTTCCAGCCCGCGCGCCCTATATCGGTACTACAGCCGGGGAGCCTACTCGTATGTTTTCGTCGCTGACGTCCTGAGTGTCCGGTTTCTCACACGGACATGTGTCACTGCCCCGTCCGCCGCAGTGATCTGCGTGGTGGCCGTCCGTTCGTAGTTGTCGTTTGCCACCCCCGATGTGAGCTACTTGCGCCTTCCGCAGGTAGTCCTCGGGGATCCGGTTTCTCACACGGACATGTGTCACTGCCCCGTCCGCCGCAGTGAGTCCCGTGGTGGCCGTCCGTTCATCGTTATTGAGTGCCACCCCCGATGCGGATAGTCCTTGGATTTACACCACGCCAAGATCCACCAAAACGGTTCAACACTCGTTGGGTACACGTTGACTAAGCCCCGGTTGTCTCGCTGACCGTTGTTCTCCGTTGCAATGATTGGTTTATCACGCAACCACTGCCGCTGGATAATCAATCGAAGAACACCAAAGCTGGCCAACAGCGTGATGTGAGTTCCTCTGGTTGGTTTATCACACAACCCCAGCCGTTCGAGAATCATAGTAGGCTAGCTGACATCTCTACGTCAATCTTCTTTCCGCTAACAAGTCGCTGGTTCCAGTGTCGTGAGTTGGTCATCACTCCAGGTAGGTTTAACACGCTACCGCAGCTGCTGAAGTGTCGATGAACTTCATGGTCGTCACCAATGGTAGGTTCAACACGCTACCACAGCTGCCGAAGACACGCTGAGTCCACGCCGACTCGCCAGTCCCAGACCATAGGCCAACGTTATCCAATTCGCACCAAAACAATCTCATCACCTGTCGTAAACTCATAACACAAAATATTAAAACACATATAAATCGTTAAACATGAAATAATACTCAAAGGGTTAGTCACGAATTATCTCACATGACACTAACAATCAGAGATTATATCACCAGACAGACTGAATATAAAATGCATTGTTACTTAAAACGAAAATAGCTAAAGCTGGAGGCCATTCCAACGAAGCAAACAAACTCCACTATTAATAAAGTAACTAAGGCTGAGACGAGTTATCCACTTCTGGTTTACATTAATCTAAAAGCTCTTTATGGCAAACACGTAGTTAAAACCATAAAGCATCGTAAAACACAGGCCTAAGGCCACTACTACCAACACGCCATGCGTGCCGGCCGGGACGTGCTCAACTAGCACAACTAATCTTAGTAGTCACTGACTACTACTAATAAATTCGTATATGATAAGATTACATTGTTTTGGGCTTACTGAAAATGGATTAAAAATACACTGACCTCGTAATATTTATTCGTTACGTTATGGGTTTAACACACCATCATAATCAAGTCAACTTGGCCTAAGTCTATTGGTTTAACAGGAGTGAAAATATAAAACCTAGTAAAACAGATTTTAAAAACTAGTATTTTACACCCTGGCAATAGTTAACTCGGTTTACCTTATATCTAATGAAATATAAGACTTACAATTTGACTTGAAGTATCACGCGAGTTAACTAATGCTTCACTAATCACGATGTCGGGACTAACTCGAACTTGTCGTGGTAGTTGCTGGTGAGGAACTCTCCTATCTCGTGGCTGGTGAGGAACTAACTTTCTTGCTTGCCGTCTGAGGGTTCCTCGGTTCATCCCTCTCGCTCCCTTCTCTAGCAAAGTAGGGGGCTCAGCTGATCTGGAACGGTTGCTGTTTGCTAACCCGAAAAAAAAGCTAGCCGGCCGCCGTCGTCTGCAGCCGCTAAATTGTCAGTCGCTCGAGCTTTTTGTTGTTGTTGACTGTAGGTTATGTTGCGTTTGTTTCACACGACAATGAGTTTTAACTTCAAATTGTCGGTTTATATTACTCACACCGCATTTCCTCACGCCTTTGAGACGGATTATTGGCCTAAGGCCATGATCTGCGGGTTTACTAAGTGTAGAAAGTTTCTTCGAAGTACCAAGCTGGGTTGAGCCCTAGCTTGCGAAACACATAGCTGGTGAGTCAATAAGCTATAAAACACTGCATAAGGTTTATGTCACGCTCATACAGTATTGATAACTATCGTTCCACACTTATTTATTACCAAACACAACAGTGTATCATGCCTATAGTTACTAGTGATGCTATAACTAAGGTTAGCCTTCTAACCTATAACCTTAGTTAGGGCTGGTAGGCTATGCCTAGGGATATGCTAGACATAGGAGTAGGCTAGTTTGACCCCCCCTCAAATTAGGCACGTTACAACATTGCAAACCGGCTGATCGACAATGAAGTCAAGAAAACAGGGATACCAACTTATGAGCTTGTTTTGTCGTATAAAGTGTCTAACGGTACTTGTAATTTGAGTTAATTACATTTTACCAATTATTACACCCATTATTACGCCATTTATTACATTTCATCTACGAATAAATCCTTGCCAGTAATACATTATTCTTAAGATGAAATTAAATTATAAGTGATTGGTTGTTATGTTTATCAATAGCTAAGATTAAAACTATTGGAAATCTACTGGATAATAGAGAATGTGTAAATTTCCGCCTTCATTTTACCTTTAACTGCCAAGCTTTTAGTTTTTCATTACTAGTGAATTAGTCCTTAAGAATAAGACTTCCTTTAAGCAAACTTTATCTGAGTGTTCAAATAATATTTGTTTCACTATAAGGTTAAAACCGGTACAGTCAGCGTTTCGTTTTTATCATTGTATAGTTTAATTAGTATCATATGTGGGATAAAACATAAACTTCCTATTTGAATGCCAAATAATAATATTCATATTATTTTACGTTGAGTAAACACAGAGTAGCTTAAAAAGCATTCCCTATTCCTGATTAAAAATGTTAATATGTAGAGTAATTTAAACTCTAAATTTGAATCTTTTTAAAATCCCTAAGCTTGGTTAGACCGGCAGTATTGTTGAATATTACAGTTTCACCAGTTTTTTTTAAGTGCAAATACTACAGAGATTAATAACTGAGAATAAAGCTCAGAATAAATAAAGAGACTTATTTATAATATTTATACTGCTGTTTACTTCTGTGAGTGGCGTTTTTATATGCTCAAAATATGAATCGCAGAAAGCTTAAGCGTAATATAAAGTAAATTTGTGTTATTAAATAAATTTCTCCTACTGTAATTATTTGTATATTAAATAAATATTATAACACAACTTGCCTCTAAACTATAAACTCTAAATTAATTACTAAAAACATTTGCATTTAGCTAGCAAATGAATGCTTAGTCAACAAATTAAATATATGTATAATCTTCACATAAATATATCGCTTGAATATAACAAATTAACCAAATGCAAGGCGCGTCTAAATGTAAACACTGTTTGGATATCTATGCCATTATTAGTTAGGTTGTCTTTGACTTCCCATGAAATAAATGTGTTTTAATAATTGTTGTTTTAAACATTTATGATTTGTCTCGCAACCAACTCTTTTTGTGATTTAGAAGTGTTACGATCCTCCTTAATAGTTTTGGAATTTTCGTAAAAAATCATGGTTAAGATATTTAAAAAATAGTATTATTTTAACATAAGTTTAAGTAATTAAAATCCATTGTTGTAGCCCCGAAACTATGATTTTTTACGTAGAAGTGTTTCAAACCTAAAAGCATATTTTGCTCTCATGATTTGATTTTTAATTGAAATAATTTAATAATTTATTTTGTTTTCATAGTATTAGATCGGAAGATAATTTTTAGAGTATGAAAATACGTACATCACATTACCGCTGCAAGGGGTTAAAACTTTTTATTTATTTTTTGGTAGAAAGTAAACAGTGTATTTAGAAGTTACATAAACTATCTCTTACTATAATATTATAATTTCATCTAATATTATTGATATCATATTATTATATGTGTGACTAATATATCTTATTGTTTTATTCAATGTTATGATACATACAGAAAACAATAATTACATTAACACTTAGAGATCTAGTCTACTTATGACTAAACAAATAAGTTCGGATAATGTTCCGACACACGTATCAAAGTTTGGCATAAACTTGAAGGGTATGTTTGATAGCAGGAGTTATAATGCATCGTTTATATGTTAATGTTTCACTTAACAGTCTACAAAACTCTCTTTGAGGTGTGAAAATACTTCCCTCCTCCTTGCAAAGTCTGCTTTGCTCTGACTGCTGTTTAATAATGTAAAGTCTTGAAACAAAGAATGATAAGTAAAAAGTATTTAATTAGTTAAATGTATTTACGCTATACTGTATCTCTCTTTTAGAAATTAATTGCACGATACCTTAAGTGTTCTAGTTTAAGAGTTGTTACAATTAATTGTACATCTGTTGCAAGTTATGTTGGATAAAAAGTCCTAATGAAAAAATTTGTATCACGAATGTTTATTGATTAATTTTTGTTACTATTTTTAGTTCTGATAAATTACGATTACTTGACTTGATTTTAAATCTTTCTTTTCAGTCATCAACTGTCAACAATACATCACACATACGGAAATATTCAGATTTACAAAGTTTTTCTGTAGTTTTGCCACTCTGTTGATTATAATGTTTGAGCCAAAAGTTAATTTCTCATTCAAAACATCATTTGGTGATTTTGTTATTGCCTTCTAGAACTTTTATATTGTATAACTTAGGACAATCGTTGGAAGAAAATCTGTTTACGCCATATATATCAAGACTATTATCAGTTTGAGTTGTGTTTAATTGTTGTTATAGTTTATTGGTATTCTTACATGCCAGAATTATGTTTTGTTTTTTCAATTCATTTATCAAGGTGAAATATAAATTATTGCAAAAGTCCAATGGATACATATTTAAAATTAGGTTCATCTAGTATTTTTTTGTGTTTTCTGTTTATTAATTTTCTTAACTTTAATGCTGCTTGAAAATTCATTCCAACAAAATATTGACTGATCCTTAATCACCAGCACTAAATGGGTTACCTAAAGTCCATTAAGAGCATATGTTGACGAGACTATTAGTAAATTTTACCATTTTACCATCATACAAAATGTCAAAAACACAAGACAGAATACTTCGGAGCAACATTAAGCAACATTAAGTTTTACAACAACAGCAGTCTTCAAAATAGCCTAGAGTTGATTGATTTGACAAAAAATATGGATATAGAAAATAGGCACACCCTATCCCCACTAGTCATAGTCAACTTGTACACAAATATCCCAGTACAGAGAACTCTTGAAACTACAAAAAAAATCGTCTGACTAACTCTGTACTTGCCACCAACGCCATTACTTTTATGGTTTTACTTTAGTTTAGATCTTATGATAGTAAAAACAAATACCATTAGAAAAATTTATGATTAGGTTAAGACCAATATTTAAAATGAATTACCGAACCGTAGGTTTTTATTAACTCTAACAGACTTAATCATTGTTTGGTAGTATTTCATCTTCATATTATAAAAAATTCCATTCCACAATTAATCATTAAAGAGATAAATGAAAACATTTTTCCACCCCAACAATATAATCCAGCCCATTACTACTAAGCACTGCAGTATCTAAGACAAAAGATCGTGGTAACTGTTCCTAGAGGACATATAAATTGACCTCATGAGTCCCATGTATCTTGTAGACTATTGTCAGGTGTTCAAACATTTGTTCTATTTCAATTTAATACAATATTAGTTCAACGTTTTAACATATCAAAGTTGAATTAATTGTTTTTGTTTATCCTTATCTGATATAGATTATTTTATTGTAATTTAGGTAAGTCAAGATATTAAATTATATCTCATTCACTACGTAAGTGTATAATTTTGGTAATACTGTTACTTTACACATAAAGGCAATTTAATACATTTGGTTGTTTTTGAAAAAGAAAAACTTAAGCGATCTAATATATCCAAGGTAAAGCATACCTTATTACTGCTATAAAGAGTGTTCCATTCATTCGTTTTTATTTCATTGAATAACATGAAATGCATTTTTATATATGAAATTATAGGACTTTTGTTTTGTTTCAATTTACAATTTTTAAATCCTCATACACATATCTTGCTATATGACACAAACGTAGTTCCACTTCTCACTTGATTATGTGCCTTAGTATTTTTTATGTTTTATAAGATTGATTAAAATGTAATAACCTCTTTTACAATAAATATATCAGTTTATTTTCATTTTTACCTGTTAGCTATACAAATATTTCATGACTGTTGCGGGGAGATGTAGAACTTAATGTTAAAATGTTTTTTTTTATTATTTTGGGTTTAAGGGATTTACTTTTAAATCACCGACCCTTTCTTTAATGCCTTTTAAAGCTAGAGAGAAGGATGATCCTAAGACTAAAACAAACGTTTATAAATATTTAAGATAATCATTCCATAATCCTTGCCGGGTGGATATAATATCCTACAATGTTTCTATAAAACATTTATAAGTTGTTTTGTTATGTTTATCAATAGTCTTATAATTATTACTAACGTAAATATAGGAACTTGTTAGTGAATGAGATGATCAGAAAACTATGACTAAGCTGAAAAAATAATAAAATAATGATTATGATTAAGCTTCCCCTCAAACTGTCACAGATTTCAATTAAGCTCATTGAGCATATTTAGTTCTACGTAAAAATAAACCATCGGTAAAATATATACTTCTAAAAAAAAAATGGGCTATGCATTTTGGGTAAAAATAATAATAATTAAACAAACTTATGTAAGGTTGAAACCTAACAGAAGAAGAGAAGAGTTTTTGGATCCATGATTGTGTATTATGAGCAGTAGATTCAGTTGAATATTAGAAACTGTGTTTATGAAACTGAAGTACAAAATATTAATATATGGATATACAGGGTGGCTGAAAAGTAACTTGCATCCCCCCCCCCCTAACTTTTCAACCATTTGAGATATTTGAAATCTGTTTGCGGCAACCTTCTTAGATATGAGAGGCTACAATAATTATGGTAAATTTTGAAAATTTTGCACTTTGCAAGTATAGCAAGTATAGTCGGGTTTGGTATCATTTTGCAGGTCTTAACGAAACATAACAATTGACAGGGATACCCCTATCGGGAGGTGCCAACGGATGTTCTGGCTGAGGAGCTGGGAATCCGGCCATTACACATGAGGCGCAGCGTTGCTGATGTTGGTCTCTTGTACAAGCTGCTAAGGGGTCCCGGGTCATATATGCTGTCCAGAGCTGCTATTAGAAATAGACATCAGAATCCCTACCATAACAAGATCCAGGGACCTATTCGGCCGTCGCTTCAGAGGCACAACTTATGACTTTCACAGTCCTCTGGCAAGAATCCTCAGGCTGGGCAACAGAGTTACTCGTGATGTCGACTTCTTCGCCGACTGCTATGCCTCCATAAGGAGGACAACCGAAGCAACCCTGGTGGAGATGTTGGACTAGCCTCAACGCCTCTATTGTTTTTGTTATATATATATTCTTGTTAACAATTTATATTTTTGTAATTGCTCTTTGTTATATTTATTATTGTTATATCTATAGTCTTTGTTAACTTATTCATTGTCAGATTATTTATTGTATCCTATTGAGTATTGTATAGTTCAGCTTGTTTTTTTCATCTATGTATCTTGTATTCTTTTGAGTATTGAATTATTGACTATTGTTCAGTTTGTTTTTTTCTTTTATTTTAGTCCGATTTTTATTTTTTTTATTTTCTTTATGTTAATTGTTATGTTTTGTCAAGACCTGTAAAATTATACCAAACTCGACTATACGAGCTATTTGAAAAATTCTAGCTACCCCCTACCCCCACTACCCCTAAGGGCGAAAAATATAGCTTGCATAGACGCTAAAATGATTTGTAATTTTGTAATCTACATAAATACACATTGGAGTTTACCCCTCCTTTAATAAGGACATAAATGTATTATGTATTGGTAAATTTTTTTTTACTGTCTAAGGAAATGTTATTGTTAGGTATTTTTTTTTTACAACGATTCAATCAATACGTATTAAAGCAAATATGTTCAGTAAAATTAATTATTGGTCCTATATCCAAGCAATCATGCAGCAATTAATTGTTAACGTAAAAAAACCTTCATTTATCTGCAAAACTCTAATTACCATATTTTTCGCTATTATAAGAAATGTTTTGGTTAATTGCAGACTGAAGTTAAACTGAAGGTAAAATCGTGTAAAATCTTCAAAAATAAATTACCCAAAAGGGAATAGTCTTTTTTATTTTGCATACTAGGCAAAACTACTTCAGCATGAGTGATTTTACCATTCTATGTCAGTATAATTAAAGCATTATCTTGACATTTTATTACAAGAATTTCACCTTTTATCTATTTAAAACAACATGATTGTCTACAGCTGTTATAACCTTTTTGTACCACCGTATTATTAAATTCCTTATTACTTAAAAATTGATGTTTTTACATTCAATAAGATTGATATATGATATAAGATAAATATCTTATGTTGAAAAGTTTTCTATTTGATTCCATATTCAAACTAATTCCAACATACAGTAAGACTTCATACATATAATGCATTATCAATACGATCCCAAATCGGAATCTTCTACAGCTATGCAGGCTCACTTTGTACACTGTGTATTATAATCTACATCCTGTATAAATGCAAGTAAGTGAATACTGTTTTTCCAAATTTTAAAAGTTACAGACTAATAAATTTTGCATGGATATTTTTTATTGTTTTATAAAATAAACACACCACAGTTTATGGTCTGTTAAGATTGGTATGAACTACAAGTCTGTGTCTTACAACAGAAGTTATCATACAACATTAAATCAAACATATATATATCAATGTTTCACTAAGCAGTCTACAAAACTCTCCTTGAGGTGTAAAATTACTTCCCTCTTTGCAAACTTTGCTTTTCCGTGTCCAACATAACCTTAATACTATTGAAACTGATAATTATAAACTATACAAACTATTATTTTGTACATAAAAAATACTTTGTAGTATATAAAAATACAGTACTTTAATTTAGTTTCGTTGTTACAATTGATAGTATTTTTAGTGCGTTGGTTGAAAATGTATTTATTATAAAATCACGATATGAATCACAATAATTGTTTTTAGTTTTCTCAATGAATAACTTACACAAATATGTGCACATAAATAATCACCCCCACTGGTATTAAATTAAGTTCCAAAATATAGGTCATATGAGACGGCTAGGCTCTCAGAAGACACTGGTATATATCTTTTATGTCTCGAACTCTATGGTGAACTACAGAAGGGTCATTTAAAACCTCTCCTGAAATTTATATTTTCATCATTCGTCCAAACAAAAAAATATACATTCATAAATTAAAATTTGTGTAAAAAATTTACAGTCTTATGAAAGGTCTGTGCAAGAACGTAGTTTACTAATTCTGCTTACATAACTGTCTTAAATATCTGACTCTAGCATACATTTTATGATCAGAATAAGATAACAAGTAATACTAACTTATCTTTTTATAAAGGTAATGTTTATTTTTTGTTATTGATTGAATTGCAACAAATCTGTGAGACACTCCTTAGAACCCTCTCAAACATTTTCCAAATCAATACTAAAATTTTACCCTACCAGGTCAAACAAATAATTTATCTGCCATACCACTTTAAATAAAAACCATTTGAACTCGTACATTTTACAATGTAAAATCAGGTAATATTATTTTGTTACTGTGTTCCTTTTTAGAGTTGTTTTCCAACAAAGATTATCATGTGCTTTTTACCTACAACGCTTTAAATGTAAACCTGTTAATTTATATGCTCACTCCGTCCTCTCACTCGTAGTTCAAATGTTAAGGAACTAAAGTTTGCAGCCTTTAAAGCCATATGAAGCAGTCCATTACTGATAGGCACTGCAGTAAGACAGACGATTGGGTTAAGCTCTGTTCCTAGGGGACATACAAATTGACCCCCGGAGTCTAATGTATCTCTTAGTCCATTGTCAAATTCACACATGTTGTACTATTGCTTAGAAACACGGCCTATTGTTAAACAGAATAATGTTGTCCATAAAATTTCAAACTGCTTACTTTTTGTCATATATAATGATAGTGATTTTTCTATATGATAATGATAAAAGTAAGCAATATCCTGCTATTCACTTGTATGGAAACTAGAATAAGAATTCAATTTATACCAATAGCTCCTTGACCTTGTGGTTTAAAACCCTTGTGAACGGTAACTTAAAAACGTAAGAGGACATCAGAATATTCTCTACTATACATTAGAGAACACAATCATTTGTACCCTGACTAAATAAACTACTCTCAAATCGGTGTTTTCACTTTTTAAATACGAAATTTTAATTTGTTATTAATTGTCAACATTTATATACATTATATTAAGATCAACGAATGAGTGATTGATAAGTAATATTTATTTCAACCAAAGAGGTTTTGTTAATGGTATCTACAAATGAAATATAATTCAACATTTAGGTAAACCTGTAAGAATCTGAAGTTTTAAAGTTTTAGAATCAAGAAAGTTAAGAATTAATGAAGTAACAATTTATATTTCTTACGTTAATCTTGAATAGCTTTTATTAAAGCTAAAACTCAAAATTGTCAATGCGACTGAGGTTTTTTTTATTTATATACTCATTTAATATTAGTTAGATAGCTGACTTTAAAATAAGGTAATGCAGTAGGCAAACGGACACGAAAGTTGCTCATGCGTTCCAATTTATGTTGGATAGGTATGGTTATAATACATCATTTATATGTTGAAGTCTCATACATCAGTTTGCAATAATTCACTTTATACTTTGAAAGTGTGAAAATACTTCTCTCTATTATACAAGTTTCATTCCATGATAAAATTCTAATCAATTTTAAATGCTTCGAAAATTACAAATCGCATTCCACAACTATTTCTATGTTTTTACTGATGATAAACGTGTATCTGTAATATTACACGTTTGACCTATTCCATACCATCGATAACCATCGATTTATCCTAGGTATAATACGATAAACACAGACTGAGTGTAATCTGATTGAGCTCCAACCCAATTATCCGATCGACCATTACGTTTATAACCGAGTGAAAAAGAACTCGATACAATACTGTTTTCGAATTTTAAGTCATTCCAGTGGTTACAAAAGACTTTCATTAATTAAGTGTGTTAGTTTTTTTACTTCTACTATTATACAAAGACGGTACTGAAGGTCCTTCTATCATGCAAATATCACTAAAAACGAAATAGTACAAAGTATTTCATAAACGTTATCGACTAACACAGGATCATCGTAAATATTTTCCAGTTTCATTTCGACCTAAGGCTTTTCCCTATAGGGTTTCAATGGTGTAAAGCAATATTGAACGAAATATATAAATTACAGTTAAAATATATTGAAAACAATATTTGAATACTGACCATTATCTTTCAAAACAAATTGTTTTGTAATCCATCAGACAGCTGATCCAACAAAAAAATTCTTGGTATCTTATGAATTAGATAACATATATGTATTTATATTTTCGAAAGATATAATTGATGGAAAACATATGTCATATTTGAAAATTAATTATTTTCCCTCAAATTTTCTCTTGAGTAAACCTTTTATACAGTTTGTGTAGAGCTACAGATAGCGTGAGAATGTCAATGGAATAAATACGAAGCTGAGAATTTCATTGCAATTTAAAGAGGTTGTCTCAAATAGTCAAAGATCCAAAAATCTGAAGATTTGTCTGTAACTGGCTAAATGAGACAATGAGCTCTACGCTCAGGTAGATGGATGGCATCTTTAACAAGGTTCGTTTGATTGGATTTCCCACCAATTTATTGGACTGTCCGTTTTGTTTGTTTTTTAAAGCTAACTGAACAAGTTAAGGATATGTTTAAGGAAAACAAAATTCACCTAAGTTTAAACAATATTATATCAGAACATGTTTAAATGAACGTGCCATAACTAGAGGAAAATATTATACATAGTGTTCATTTGAAAACTGTCCATTATGTGTTGTGTGCAATGGTATTGCTTATAACACTTGTTTGTTCTCATTTCCCCCTAATGTGGTGGACATGCCAAATCCAATAAAACTATTTTCAATTTTAAAATACCCCCGCCGCAGCAAACCTGCCGACTAAGCGAATTTCCATTTGTCTGAATTGATTTTCAGTTAAATATATTTTAATAACATTAGGTTTAACGAGTACCTAGGTTTGCTGCTACAAGGAAACTAATAAAGTGTGTTTTTGAGTAAAATATTGATAGCTTAGTACAAAATAAATAAATTTGCCAAGTTTGATCAAAATATATCCATAAACAAGCAAACTACAACATTTGACAATATTCTCCATAAGAATAACATAGGAATTTTAAATTTAAAATTTTTTTAATTTTATCTGTTACTTATAATCGAACAAAAATACTTTTATATACTAAATTATTTGTTTTTTTGAGCTCTTTAAAAAGGTCTAAAGAGAAATCGGGAAATTTTGTGTTTTGAGGGTCAAAAGTGAGAAAAACCAATTTTTACCCCATAAAACCCCCCGTAAAGCCCCGTTCCCATGGTCCGATCGTGCTGGTTCGCGAACTCATTCAAGTTTATCCCGCTTTACACCTTTAAACCAAATTTCATCAAAATCGGACAAAAATTACTCAAGTTATCGCGTTCACGGACGTATATATATATATATATATATATATATAAGTCTATATATATATAAAAATTTGAACGAATGGTGTTTTTGGCCTCTGGTTACATCAAAATGAAAAAGTAAATCGGTCCCGGCTCTAGGTCTTACCGTGCCACCTACGGTAATAGCTACTTCCCTATAGGGAAATTCGCTAAAATGCCCCAAAAAGGCACAATTTGGGGGGTAGGGGTGCGTTTTGAGAAATTTTCAAATGTAAACATGGATACATCAATTTCAAGGTCTACTCACCCCGATCATTTTGGTGCTTAAAAATGTCATTATCTTTAACCGTATTTACAGGGTGGGTCAGCACGTTTAAAAAAAAAGGACTTTGTTAAGTACCGCATTACCCTAACTACTGATCGGAACGGAGCCAAATTTCTTTCCAAGCTTATTCTTGAGCTACTATTTCAGATAACTTGTAGTGAGGGCATTTTAAATGTTATTTTCTAATAAAAAAAAACTTAAATTTGAAGAATAAAAGAAATCTGAAAACTCAATGTTTTTATAGAGCAAAGTATAACAAATTTCATACCACGTGAAAGGTCCTTTGTAAACAAACATTTTACTTATTTAAGTTTTCTTTCTATCTCTTACCGTTTAAAAATTGCAGTAGAAAACTGAATTTTCAATGGTAAAATTGTAACTAGTTTTAAAATAAAACAGCCAAAATTTGCCTCTGGACACATTTAATTATGCATTAACTGAAGGAAACAATTCATATTTATGGATAGACAAACAAGTTATTACGTTTTACTTTGTGAAAAACAAGTCTTATAGCGGATGAGAAAAACCCAAACGTGGACTGCTTTCTGGAGTACCATTGACTAGTCAATGGTAGTACTCATTTCAAAAGTTCTTTTTTTCTGATGTACCTAATCGACTATGTTGTACACTTAAAAAATATACTTTATTTGTACTTATTGGTCAGAACAAAAGTGTTCCAGGATAACTGAAAAGTATTTAACAATAAATATCGAGGTAAGACCCTGAGTCATACAGCTGTAAATGATTTAGTTAGGAAGTTTTCTGAAACTGGCTCAGTTACCAATGAGAAAGGAACAGGATGAAGGGTCCAAGATGAACTGACACAAGTAAAAGTAGTTGGTCAATTTCTAATGAATCCTACTACATCGTTGAGCAAAGTGCAATGTGTTTTATTAGAAAACTACTTATAATTTTACCATAGAAAATTCAGTTTTTCTACTGCAATTTAAAGACGGTAAGAGATAGAAAGGAAACTTAAATACCTCAAATGTTCGTTAAAAAAGGACCTTTCACGTCGTATAAAATTTGTAATACCTTGCTATTAAAAATTTTGAGTTTACAGCTTTCTTTTCATTCTTCAAATTTGAGATTTTTTTTTAATTAGAAAATTACATGGAAAATGCCCTTTTTACAAGTTATCTTAAAGGGTAGGTTAAGAATAAGCTTGAAAAGAAATTTGACGCTGTTCCGTTGAGTAGTTAAGGCAATACGGTACTTAACTTCAAAGTCCTTTTTTAAAACGTTTTGACCTACCCTGTAACACGGTTAAGGATAATTCAACTTGCTTTGCACCAAAATGATCGGTGTTCCTTTAAATTGATGTATCGCACAACCCATGTTTACATTTATAATTTCTCAAATAGCACCCCTACCCCCACAATTGGGCCCTTTTGGGGCATTTTTCAGAATTAAAAATAACTTTATTGGAATTGGCATGTCCAAATTAGGGGGAAATAAGAACAAAGAAGTTTTAAAAGCAATACCTTTCCACACAACATATATGGAAAGTTTTCAAATGATATATGCATTGCGTTGGTTTTATTATTGCTTGGAATTATTAAAGGAAATTGCTCCCCTAGTTAACACATCCCGGTTGAATAATGGTCCTGTATTTTGGTTGGAATAACGACATTGTTCACGAATATAAACGAGCATTAGCTTTTAAAATTGTTAATCTCCTCGGTATTTTTATGATATATTTTGCAGGATATGAATTATAAATAACCATGATTTCTGGATTTTTTACTCTAGTAGACAAGTTTTTATAAAAAAATGTCCAAACATGTGGTATTTTTAGTTTACATTTTTTTCGTGATCTGCATAGATAATTTATGTTGCAAAATTATTAGTACTAATTCTTCAAACCACTCAAGATTTTTAGTTTTTCCAAGGAGTTTCCTACGTTAAGATAACCAGTATGCACGTTGGTGGAACTTATCATGCTATGAAAGATGTGATATGTATACTGTATAGTGAGATGATATATTGCATTGATGGCTAGTTTTGGATTCATAGTCACTAGCTAGACCTCACTACACTGAGAGTTCGACTTACAGCTTTACACAAATACAATTCCACTGTTCTAAATATTTCTTTTTTGCATGATATATTCATCGACAAGTAATTTGAGGGTAATGCAATATTAGTTAATGTTAAAAATTGTATGACTTGAATGTTATTACCAATGGGAAATAGTATTCCAACTTCTAATATACCATTATAAATTTTTTATTATTCAAATTGTCTAGTAAACACGGTATTCTCATTTGATTGAAAGAGGTCTTTAATACAGATAAATTATATTTTTTCGAAGGGAACTATTTGTTAATGAAGGCTCTGAACCATTAAATCACGTCTGCATGGAACTAAGAGACGGGAACCCATAAGTGCATGGGAAAATCCATAAGTGCTTAGCAGGATTTGAACCCTTGACTACAGAATTGAGGTTCCATAGTTTAACAACAAGAACAGTGCTGCATTACCTCTTTTCCTATTTAGGTATTTATGTTTTAGGTATTTATTTAGGTATATATTTTTTTTAGATTTAGGTCAACATCCTCAATCCACCACCACATTATTGGTGTTGTTGTATGTATACTGTATTTTCGTGAAAATGTTTGTTTATTTCTTGTTTTTTTTTTTTTTTTTTTTTTTTTTTAAGGATTCTTGACGACCTCCTAGGAGCGACAACACGTTTTCCAATGACACCTTGAGTGTCGAAAGTTATCGCTCTCCAGACGTTCAATGGATTACGTTGGCAACAAAAAGGTTTTTTGTCCCTAATATAATATTATAATTTTATCAGGAATATAAGTGTACACTTTATGTCACTATATGTGTGTATTTGGTATTCTGTATAAAATATAGTTCACGGTTACGTATGCAGACACACGACAGTGTAAAATAGTATTTGTAATAACCAGTTTTAATACATATTCAACCGTTAACCCGGTTTAGGTAAAATTCATTTAACAATACAGCATACAACCTTTTAAATCATAACTCCTGCCCCAATCATCCTTCAAACATCTACAACCATTTAATTCTAACGAGAACCTCTTATACTCCATTCATATTCTGGGGGGATTTAAAGTGGTTCAAGGGCTGAAGCTCGCTCAGAATTGACATCAGGAGAAGCAAACAATAAGATGGAGTCAGCAAATGGAAATAAAGAGTCGAGGGACTCGGAGCCTCTGAAGCGGCGCTTTCATTTGTAAAGGAATCACAGTTCGTATGTTTGTACAGTCCATTTACAAACTTTTCAATCCCGGCTTGCTTTTGAATGCCCTACTTACATAGCCGATGGTAATTGAGAACAGGGGTACATAAAAGTACATTGTATTGACCTTTTACAAAATTTGAGCATGTAGGTTTGTGTGATATGAAGTAGTGATCTATGAATAGTCGTTTTTAAATTATAAATGGGAGCTAAAATCAAGTTTTAAATTTTTCAACACTTAAATTTTGTTTCTTTTAAAATTACGCTGGCAAACTAGATTGAATACCATATTCAAGGAATAGGTCTTTTGAATCACATGCTAATGAACTATATATCATTATTTGAATTAATTTAATTTAATTTATATCAATAAATCTTAAAATAATAAGTCACATTTTTTTATTCGATAGAAGCCAATTTAAATCAATGTGACCTTGGCCTTCCAAATGTTTACCATGAAAAGGAAAAAAAATACAATTACATTACAAACTTGTACTTGATTTGAAGTTTTTAAGTACTCATAAAAACACCAATGCTGCAACTAATTTGTATTACTTCGCTGTTACATTTGTACAAACACTTCTAAAGGTATATGTAATCACATTGCAGAAAGAATAAGGTAAATCTGAGTACACTCGAGCCAGTTTAAATGATTTTTAAATGTTACATTAATTTAACGCCTCGTATAATGTTATCAAACAATGATTTGTGTCGTCTTGAACACAGTTCAATATAGATTTCTTAACTCTTTCTAAACGTAAAATAATTTAGGTCAATTTTAAAGAACGAAATTCTAATAATAAAACTAATTGAAATGAATCCGTGGAGTGTTTGTTTTAATGTGATTTAAATTTGCCTTCCTATAAATTGTAGATTCATTGGGTTTGTTAAATAAGACTTGATAAAAAGGTTGCCATCTAATGGAGGTTTCAAATAATATGTGATTAGGTGTCAAATGAGTTCTGTGGGATTTTAAAATGGCACTGTCTTGTTATCAAGAGTATTTTGTTGTTGGGATTTTGATATTGAGGTTCTACTGTATGTATTTGGTTTCACTATAACAAAAATGAAACTTATACTAAACTATTTCTAGCCCTTTCATGATAAAATATGTTGCACTAGTTACAGCAACTCTGTATTTCTAAAAAAAATAAGCAAACTATCGTATTAATAAAACGATCTGTTTTTTAGAAAACAGGTTTATTTGGTGCAAATGCTGCTATTTATTCATTCAGAGTAAACTGTATAGGAAAAACAGGTTTCCCAAAGATTTAATATGCTTTAACATATATTCTAGAAATCCATACAAACATTATCATTTTCCATTATACCCATTTTTTTCTTTTAAATTTAAAATTTTTTTGATCAACAGTTGTAATTAACGGCAAGTTTATGAATATGTATTAATGTTGCTGCTAATAACTAATGCATCTGACAACGACCAAAACTATTAAAAACCAATCTTAAAAACTGTACTGTTATTTATTATATCATTTGAAATGATTTTGCATTAGTTTATTGTCCATCGAATAAAATAAGAATGTTTCATTTATTAGTTATCAATTGATCTATTCTTGTTATTTTTCATGAATTTATATATGTACCCACATGAGATAATAGTTGTTGAGTTAATATTTCAGCAAAGTACTATACAAAAGTATATGTAACTGCATATCCGTAGCATTTTATTTCTTTATAACAATCATAAAAATGCAGAAAGCACCATGCTTTCTGGGTGTTACACACTAAATGCTTATTTCCATTTAAGGGAATATCTATGAACCTCTTAGTACTGTAAAAGCTCATAAATCAGCGAGTAAAAACAATCGTTATGAAACAAAATATCATTATGTTCCAGCACTGCAGTAATGATGCCATTGTGTAATAATTCACCTGTTGACGTTGAAGTGATTTATTTTATAATTTCCGTGAGTTATCTAAATGTCAATCTCATTACATAAATGTTTGGACAAAATTTATATCCAGCTAATTTAGTTTACAGTATAATTAATGATTGCATGTCTCCGATTATATTTTGTTTATATTTATAGTAAACTCGCGGAAAGAGAAATCCTTAATTGATGTACAGGAAACAGTTATCCTCATATATACGAAATTATTTCTAAGATTTAGTAAAATTAACGAAGAACACTACTTTGGTATTAAAATATTTTTTGTAAGCTAGGGATATTTTTTAGTGATGTTAATTCGTAATCCAACTGATAATATTGCTGTATTTTTACCACCAATGTTAGCGATCCGTTGTTACGATCTCAAAGTTCCCCGAAAAAGAAAACAGAATTAATTATCACTAGTGTTGCTTCTCCCCATCAGATGATGGAACTTATTTTATATATTCGCCTTTTTATAGTGAAAGAGGCTTCAACAAGAGTAAAACTCACAAACGGAAAATTCCACGAAACCTTTAGCCAATGAAAGGCTAGCAACTATTGTATTCAACGAATTCATCAACTAAATTGTGTAAACTCTCAGTTGTCATCATTATTTCCACCCTTCCCTTTTATTTGTTAGATAAAGTAATATGATCACTTTTAGCGAATTTCCCTATAGGGAAGTAGCTATTACCGTAGGTGGCACGGTAAGACCTAGACCCGGGACCGATTTACTTTTTCATTTTGATGTCCCCAGAGGCCAAAAACACTATTCGTTCAAATATATATATATATATATATATATACGTCCGTGAACGCGATAACTTGAGTAATTTTTGTCCGATTTTGATGAAATTTGGTTTAAAGGTGTAAAGCGGGATAAACTTGAATGAGTTCGCGAACCAGCACGATCGGACCATGGGAACGGGGCTTTACGGGGGGTTTTATGGGGTAAAAATTGGTTTATCTCACTTTTGACCCTCAAAACACAAAATTTCCCAATTTCTCTTTAGACCTTTTTAAAGAGCTTAAAAAAAACAATTAATTTAGTATATAAAAGTATTTTTGTTCGATTAATAGTAACGGAGAACATAAAAAAAATTGTAAATTTAAAATTCCCATGTTATTTTTATGGAGAATATTGTCAAATGTTGTAGTTTGCTTGTTTATGAGTATATTTTGATCAAACTTGGCAAATTTATTTATTTTGTACTAAGCTATCAATATTTTACTCAAAAACACACTTTATTAGTTTCCTTGTAGCAGCAAACCTAGGTACTCGCTAAACCTAATGTTATTAAAATATATTTAACTGAAAATCAATTTAGACAAATGGAAATTTGCTTAGTCGGCAGGTTTGCTGCAGCGGGGGCATTTTATCATAGACTAACCAAGACAAGAGAGTATGTTTTATCTATGATTTTACTACCTTAACTCTACCTGTCGTTAGCAGAATTTTTGTGAAACCTTATTAGTAATAATTGATTTTGAAAGTCTCACACAGTTATAATTTTTTTTTAAAGTAATGTTTTTACTACCGGTACTATCTACAAATTTGCCGGTATCCCGGTTGTCCAGTGATTATCTAAAAATATCAATGGAAAGGTTACACCAAAGTGAACTTATGCTTATGTGATTTTTATTGAACGGTCATACAGTTCTGGCTTTATGGGGTCGATGGATAAAGTAAACATAGTACTTTTCTGAGTCTGGTTAAGAATTAAACGCATATTTCAATTTAATTATTATCAGGAAATAATTTTATTGGAAGCAGCTTTAAAATATTATTACATATATTTAGTAAATAAATAAAACTTACAAAATATTTAAGTAATATATACCCTTTTGGTAAACGCTCAAATAAGGCTGGAGAGTATGTACACTATAAATCTATATTACTATTAGATTTTCATATAACTCTATATTACTATATGAATTTTATGAAACTTATTTTTTTTTTAATAGGTTAATAAAATACTTTATATACTTAAATATAATACAGTACTTACCTAAATAAAATTTTATCACTGAACGACACATCACTCTTTAAAATGGAAAACTAATAGTTTGTATTTTTCCAAACCATCAAGTATTAGTAATTAAATATAAAGTCCCCTTTGTAGGCTTCTACATAAACCAGAAAATATTGTTTAATTCGGTTGATGGCATAAATAAATGATCCAGAACTAACAAACCAGTTTTTATTGGCTAGTAACGCCACACTTGATTTGTCCGACGAAAATAGCTTGAACTCCGGGTAAACTAGCTTCATTAGCACTGTTGCGGAAACTCCCACATCAAATCGCCCCTGGCGTATTGGCTGAGTGGAAAGTCGATTTTGTTTCAATCCCTAAATAAAAATTGGTTCAACCCTTTTTTAATTTTTAGCTTATCTGGTAAATAACGTTATAACAAAAAGTGACCAAAATTTACGTCATCATTGGAGATAGTGGATGAGAAAAAGTGATAGTGTGATGGGAAATTGGGGTATAAAAAAGGGCTTGGATATTAAGAGCTTACATTAGGAACGCGTATTAAATCATTAAATCTAGCACCTTCAGGAGATTTTTTTGCCAATAGTGAACTAGTAGGCCTATACGGATAGAACGGTGGTTCGCCTGATCAGCACTAGGGGCGCTACTGACGGTGACGTTGTGGCTCGTGTGATAAAAACGGGACATCTTAGTACTACGTTAGCATATGTGGATTGTTAAAGTCAATCCAACACGACTTCTAAGTCAATCTTTTCTATGTTTGATTACCATACCAAGAGCGTTTACTATCCTCGGGTAAATGCAGCTTCAAACTGAACATTAACAGTGAGAAATGTTGGTGTAGAAGTGCTGCATTTGCTTTTACATAGACCAAAACCATATAACATTATCCATTGAAAGGGGAACGTATCGTGATTTTTTTTCTTGAAAATCATTTAGTCAATCGCAGTGTTGGTTTTTATTATAAATATTACTTATCAAATGGGCTTAATTAAAACCGTTGGATTAAAATACCGATTCTAATTTAAAACTTGGAGCTTAAACCGGGTACTTAATCAAAATAACCTAGTTTACAACTACCACTATAAAAAAAATTCAATCAATCGTAGGTTGTAACTGTCATTTAAGACATGTACGCATTAAAAAAGGTATCTCATTGTGCAAAAGAATGTATTCTCAAGCTAAACTGTTGTCATAAGAGACATGTATTATAAAGAACGATGTAAGATAAGTAATCCGGTTTAAACGAAGACGTGAATCGTTTCTCAAAGAGTGCTCTAGTATGTTCCCTTGAGGTAGGCAGATGTGGCTGTCATCCAGGCGTGCTTCTATTGATGTAAATATAGATGTTTCCTACGATTGAACAAGCATTCCTTAAAGATAATATTTGCCAACCAACACGGGATTATATTCATTTTCATTCAAAATTTATTTACGATACTTAGATTTACAGATGTTTAGATTCCTTGACAGTTTGTTTTATGCTATGCACTTATGTTTAATCCATTAGTTGGTATGCTCATTTATAAAAAAAAAAAAAAAATACTTTGGTGATACTCATTTACTGTGCTTTAAGTGAAATTCAATTTTAGAATTTCAATCTAAAATTTCTACATTCCAAAATTTTGAAATGAAATTTGAATTTTACCAAACACTGTGCTGTTTTATACAGTATTTTGAAACGCTGCAAATAAAAATTATGTTTCAACGTTTACACAAATTTCAACTGTTAGCCTAAATACTACATACCAATGCTATTTAGTTTATGTTTTAAGTAGGCCTAGCCTAGCCTTTATTTATAATAAATAAGAAATAAAAAATCACCTAATTAATCCATTTAGTCAACAAAGAAATAAAATTTAAATACCTAGGCCAAATTTAATAATACCCTATAAGGACTTTAGTATGCATTTAGTTGTTCTAAAGGCAGTGATCTTACCTATTTGGAAATATCCCTGTAAAGCCATACATTAGATTGTGTTTAAAAAAGATTTTATGTAATTCATATTATTTGAAATAAATTAATACCTAATCTTGCCTATGATAAATCTCTATAATCAACTACTCTTCAAGTAATTGTATTTGTTTTACTTTCCTTTTTGATTCATTGTGTGAAATATTGCGAAATAACAAACCATTAGCTAGCCGTGTCTATTAGAATGTATAGTTTTTTATTTTATCGTTTCAACCTAAATATACAACAACAAACCTTAAATATTTACACAAAAACAATGCTTATTTTAATTTGCAATACATTAATATCTGTGAGAAATTAAAATTTGTATTTTAGTAGTGAAACTTGTAAAATGAACAATACGTGTATAAATGTCAAAATATTTATTCCTGTGTTATTATTACAAAAATGTTTATTCCATTTTTCATTTTTTTTATTTAAAAACAAATTATATTCCAAAGTTGATTGTACGAAAAATGACAGCTAAGCTTGGTAGTGGTGTGGTTGAATATTGCAGCTTAATTTCCCTGTGCAAATGAAATTGTGGTTTCATCACTGAGAATAAACTACAGTTGGGATTATCCACTTCATATTAGGCAGAATTAAATATTTTAACGTATTCTTGTACAAAGCGCAAGAAAGGACCGTCTAAAATTTCTTAAAACTTCGTAATTTTTATATAAACAACAAAACATTAAAGTGTCTCCAGCAAAGGTTTTAAAGTAGACCTGTACTATGTCTTCTCTTCTATGATTAGATTTAAATCTAATAACTTTGAGTATTATCCGTACGTCTTTATGGAACTTACTATCTTTAATGTCAAAATGTTATTAAAACCTCTAAGAAACTTTATAAAAATATTAAAGGATACAAAAAAATATAAGTATACAATACTACAATAGTAAAGCGAAATTTTAAAATCTAATATACGCGTGTTTCAGATTCAGAAATGTTATTAATGTTGTATTTTAGTTTCATAGAAATAATAATAATAAATATTACATAATATAAATATGGTAAAACATTGCTAGAGCTTCATTAAACATTTTAGCATAGTTGCAACTGCCAATTATAATGTGTTGTGGTTTAGTTAAGAGACTTAATTAACGATTTCTACGAAAGAGTGAAATTTTATCAACATTAGTATTAATTAATATAATGCACGTATAATATTACATAATTTATCTATACTATAAATATAGCTCTGATGAGGTCTGTCTGTGTGTGTGTCGTTATAAATCAAATACAATTAAAATAAGCTCTAGTATATGATATAAATCTTCAAAAAAACGGGATGGTTTTGAGTTGGACAAAACGGGATAGGCATTTTTAGAGTTGGAGCTGGAAGAAAGAGAAAGGAATGAAAAAGAAAATGCCAGAATATTTAAAATGAGAGAAAAGGCTAATAAAAAGGGGCTGTTTGATATAAAAAAATAAAATTTGAAAAACAAACGGATAAAAAAGGAAAGAAC